>NC_140974.1:66373179-66423179 GCF_056783735.1 Eptatretus burgeri | reverse complement strand
CAGCTGACGCTCACGGACTATGCAGGTAACAAATCTCATCCGAGTCTCTCTCAGCAACCGCTCGTTGGACACAAAGTCCGACCAGCGATAGCCAAGGATTCTCAGAAGAGACCTGGTACCAAAGGAATTAAGTCTCCAACTCAGATCCTTGGTCAGGGTCCAAGTCTCACATCCATAGAGCAAGACTGGAAGCACCAAGGACCTGCAGACTCGGACTTTCAGCCTCCCGCACAGGTACCGGCAGCACCCACACCCCATTATCCAGTGAATCCATGACTCCCCAGGCCCAACCCAGACGTCCATTGACCTCTGACTCACAGCAAGTAGAGACATGAATATCACTGCCAAGGTAAGTAAATCTCTCCACGACCTCAACATCCAGACCACAAACAGGCACAGACAGGACAGCAGCAGCCAATATGTCATTGAAAGACTGGATCTTAGTTTTGACCCAGGAAACCCGTAATCCCAGTGGTTCCGACTCCTCATTTAGCACATCGAGGGCCCCCAAAAGGATATCTAAAGTCTCCGCAACGATGACTGCATCATCTGCGAAATCAAGGTCAGAGATCTTCACATTCCCAAATGATGCACCGCAGCTTGATCTCTCCAACATCCTCCCAAGAATCCAGTCCATACAAGTGCTGAAAAGTGTGGGAGCTAGTACACACCCCTGACGAACTCCAATAACAACTGGAAATAAGTCAGAGATGGTACCACCACATCTCACAGCACTCTCAGTAACAGAGTAGAGTTCAGACATCAGATCGATCAGTTTTGGTGGCACCTCACGAAGACCAATAATCCTCCAGAGGGCATGCCGATTTACTGAATCAAACGCTTTACAGAGATCAACATAGGCTGCAAGTAGCCCCTGCCAAAACTCTCGTCTGCATTCGGTGAGGACCCAAAGAGCAAGGATACGGTCAATCGTTGACCTCTTTGGTGTAAAGCCTGAAGGTTCAATGTAAAGTTGTACATTCACATGACTACAGACAGGATAGCCAGCTGAAAGTCCTCTCTGAAAGACAACAAACTTCGTGATTCATGATGTAAATGCCCTTTCTTGCCAAAGCACCAGAACAGCATGCAGTGTTACTGGATTTAATGACAGGATGACAATTTTATTGGATTTGACCTTTCAGTGCTCCTCTTGTTCTCATTCAGTCCACGTAACCTGCGAGGCAATTTGTCTTGATTATCAAAAGCCAGTTGCTGCGTGGAGGTAATTGATTAGATGAGAATTAGTTAATTGCACCTACAATCACAGACTGCAGATTACGTGATGATTTCATTATTATAAAAAAGATCGGTGTCTTGCTGTTTGTCAACCACTCATGGAGTACCGGTATTCCATTTCATTGCATTCCTTTTTATTGTCCACGTGAAGCATGGGGAATTTTTCATCCACTGGCAATTCAAAGGTGCATCACATACTTCTCGCATTAGCATTAAGCATTAATTTAATTCAGCACAAATATTCTTCTTCTTCTTGTGTATGGCAGCTTGGCTGCTGGGAAGCTATCATTTTGGTGGGGCGAGACTATGCCGCTGATGCTGTGCCCCTCTACCAGTACACTGGTACTCATTTTGCCAACTTCAGAAGGATGACAGGCTGAGTCAACCCCACCTGGTGTTAATTCAGTAGCCAACGGGGTTCAAACTCAGGATCCTAAGATCCCAAGCCAGTCTCCTTAACCACTAAACCAACACCTTCTGAGGTCGGCAAAATGAATACCAGCTTGCTGGTATCCTGTGTCGGAGTGGCGACCCGTCCAGCATTGTGCCCAATAGCCAAGAAGACTGCTTCGGCAGGACCAACGTTCTGCACAGAGTATGGTCCCAATGGATGGATGGATGGACAGATGACTGGTGAAAAACAATTTAATAATATGAACAAAAGTTTAACATTTCATGAACGGCCAATTGAACAACAAGGACAAATGTGTCCACGAGCAGCGTCCTAAAGGTTTTGTCGGCTAAAAAAAAACAAAAACAACAACAACTTCCGATATTTCGTCACGTGCCTTGATTAAGCTAATAGCGAAATGCGTCATAATGTATTTACGTATTTACGATATATCGTGTATTTACGAAATTGCAATACGATAAATGGAATAATCTTTAAATAGTAACGTAAACTTTTCGAAACTTTAAAGCAAATGTCCGAATATATTTAAAAGTTCATGATAGATGCTCTCAAAAGGCACCGTCTATGTGAGGATGTGTACATGTGCTCAGTATTTAAGGAGATCCGGATCTTGTGTATACAAGAGCCGAGTCCTAGAGATTAAGGTTTTGTAAGAAGAAGAAGAAGAAGAAGAAGAAGAAGAAGAAGAAGAAGAAGAAGAAGAAGAAGAAGAAGAAGAAGAAGGAGAAGAAGAAGAAGAAGAAGAAGAAGAAGAAGAAGAAGAAGAAGAAGAAGAAGAAGAAGAAGAAGAAGAAGAAGAAGAAGAAGAAGAAGAAGAAGAAGAAGAAGAAGAAGAAGAAGAAGAAGAAGAAGAAGAAGAAGAAGAAGAAGAAGAAGAAGAAGAAGAAAAAGAAGAAGAAGAAGAAGAAGAAGAAGAAGAAGAAGAAAAAGAAGAAGAAGAAGAAGAAGAACAAGAAGAAGAACAAGAACAAGAAAAAGAACAAGAAAAAGAACAAGAAGAAGAAGAAGAAGAAGAAGAACAAGAAGAAGAACAACAAGAAGAACAACAAGAAGAAGAACAACAAGAACAAGAAGAAGAACAAGAAGAAGAAGAAGAAGAAGAACAACAAGAAGAAGAAGAACAAGAAGAACAACAAGAAGAAGAACAACAAGAAGAAGAACAACAAGAAGAAGAACAACAAGAAGAAGAACAACAAGAAGAGAAGAACAACAAGAAGAAGAACAACAAGAAGAACAAGAAAAACAACGCCGAGCTCTCTATGAGCAGCGTTCGCTACACGAGACGCTGCTAAAAATGATAATCCCTAATCCATAAAAAAATAATGGAGGAATGTTTTGAAAAAAACAAAGGTTGTCTATACATGCAAATGCTTATACACTGCCTGGAATGGAAGCGGCTCGTGATGAGGTATTACTCCAATTGCATCGGCCAAACGATGACCTCAAAGCATACAAAATTGTGGGTTAATATGGGCTGAGGCATTGGTTGAAAGACTGTGAAAGTTGTAAATTTCATCATTGTTGCATACGTAATATGTAAATGAGCCCCATTACCATTCCTTTTCAACCATGTTGTTGCTAGCATGTGCTGTTGCTCCATCTCAAACTGAGAAACGTAACACAGTAAGTCATAAACAAACACACCTTCTCTCCCTCCACGCCCTCCTCCTCAGCTTCTTCCCCTCCATCAGGTTCCTCAAGTCCATCACCAGAACCTTGACGGTTCTGTGCCACACCTTCCCTGACAGTTTTTAACTGTGGCAGGGGTTACAAGGTATAGAGGTAAATGAGAATTAAAGCTCCACCTTGATCGAAGCAAAGCAGAAAAGAAATCAAAATCCACGGGAAGCCATTGAGGTGTAGGCAAATATGGTAAAGTAACAACAGAGAAAAAAAATGCAGAACTGTAACTACCTCTTGATGGGTTGCTATAAGTTCCACCTCTAAAGCAGCGACTCTTTCAAGTGCCACACGCAGACGTTCTCGAACCTACAAGGAACAAGGTGTTAGCAACCAACTTCCAGAAAAATAATTGTGTGGTCAACAAGAGTAATGTCCCTTCAGTACGTTTCATTTATCGACCTCAGATATCACTGCACAAGCGGCACTGCCACGCCACTACAAGAATTGACTCGCGTCCACATTCTGCACATGAACGATGACAAAGACGAAGATGACATCAGAGTGTGCAGAGCTTTTCGTGTATACATCTACAGTGACGAACACGAACAGACAAGTTTGCACATGAATGAAATGGAGGATAGAGACGAGAACACATCATACGGATTTTACGATGGACAAAAGTATGAGGATACAGATGATTGGTTAATATAGGAGATTCAAACTTGAAGGCACATTGTAATTAAGCAAATGCTCAGACTACGACGGCAGTTAGGGTTATCCGTTATGCACATCATCAGCTGACGTCACTGCACAACTGTGAAAAGCGGATGTTACATAACAAGAATGACCGCACTGTGGGTCGCAGCCTGCAACGTAACAGGCTTATTGGGAAACGCGCAATTAAAGTGCTCTTAAAAGATGAACAGTGCGATTGGGAAACACATTTACTGCACTTTTAAAAGATTACCTCGACACCTCTCATCCATATCAGCCTCCGCCATGGTTATATCAGAACGAGCTGATTCGTCACACAGTCAGGGATTGTTTAACCCCAACATATGGGGCCATTCAAAAACGAGGTAACGCTATTTTTAAGCAATTTACGTAAAGTAATGTAATGCGCGATGACCGTGTTTTCTGATGTACCATGCGTTCTTACCGGCTTGATTAAACCTTACTACATATTATTATATTTTTCAGGGTCCCTCATTGTGATTAGCACTTGACCCAAACAAAGCCAATGGAAATCTGACATAACAAAGCCAGACTGTGTAATCAGAAGAGGCCTACAGGCCTAATGTGTTTGGCTCACCAGAAAAACAAGATGGCGGCCATATCATTTTGTCTGGGTGCCATGGTGGGTGGAGTCAAGCAACAGATGTGGGTGTGGTCCAGCAGTTGTCCAACCAATGGGTGCATATTTCAAAAATCGACCAACAACAAGAACACCAAACAACAACAACAATAGCAACACGAAGCTCTTGTAGACCTGCGACATGTCGCAGGTAAAAATCACATGTATATTACGCAGGTGGTTGTGTTCTACGGTTGCGTGTCTTTACAGGGGTGACAAGGTCTGTGTAGCTATTTAGTCTGGATTTGACTCCCAATGGAATAGTGAAGTGGAAAGGTCTCTTGATGGAAAATTCAGGTACCCACAAACAAGCCGTGGATGTCTCTGGCAGGTGAGAACGAACCCTGGACAGGTTTCCGCTTCATCACAGGAATCCCATACAACCGAAATCCCAACCGAAATAACCCATTGGAATTGAACCCACACCAGTGAGGGTGATGTAAAGAGACCTATTCCACATCGAGCCACTCACTAATAGAGTAGGATCCGACTATAAACTGTCATCCTGCTCATTCGCAGGCAGAGTGCTGCATCGTGATTGAGCATCCTTTGAAGGGGAGGTTAAGCCAGCTGAACCGTCTGCTAAGACTTGCTTGTGAGAGTCGAAGACCCTATGGCACCTTCAAAATGAGTCGGCCTATGAGTGCCTGCACCTTGGCCAAACTCCAAATTCTTGGCTAAATCAATTTATAGAGGAATGTAGGAGGTGAGTAGTCATGCTTCAGCAGCCTAATAATGCAACCAGATGACCAAAGACAATTGAATTCAGGTCAGATAGGTGGTTGCGAGACAGATTTCACGTACATGACTTTTGATTTCGTAATAGTGACACCAAGATTCCATTTAGTCAGCGAGTGTATGTGAGCTAAACAAAACTGCACAGTGCCATCTCAACAGGAGTGTGTATCGATGAATCACCTGCGGTTATGTTTTCGTTTGCAAGGTAATGTCATGAGGAACAGCTGATTAAAGTAAGTTTCATCAATTAGTTAACCATTTAATGAATTAGACAGTCACCTTCTCATCCAGAGCTTTGTGGTGCTCAAACAATGACTTGAGTGCCTTGAGGACCTCAACCTCGCTGGAAACACCAGCAGGTGACTGTGCTTGACGTTTTACCACGGTCATTCTCAGGGAGCGTTCGTGTCTCGAGACCAGACACTCCAGGTGCTCAAGAAGAAGCTGTAGGGGAAAGATGGTCAATTAAGAAAGCATTCAACTAATAGTACTCACTAATTAACAAATCGGAGCATGTGATGCGAGCATGAAGGCTTCAGGATAGTCTGTTCGACGCTTCCACCTCAACACATAGCTCATGATGCTGTGATGCTTGGTTCAAAATCCATATACTGCACATATTTATCCTTCAACGACTAATGTCCTTGTAATGTATAAGTACATTGATGTCTCCTCATGTCCGGCAAGTACATGGGTGTCCAAAAATTTCCATTAGCCTTGATTTCTGTTAAAATGACAAAAAAACAAATGTTTTTTTTTTTCTTTTTCAATGTATTGTTATGATTGTGGGGGTAGATGGAAGAATCTAATAGTGAGTTTAGCATTGTAGAGAGTTTCTTAGTCTGTGGACGAGTAAAAAGCAACTCGATGTAACTAAGTTAGGGAATCTGTGAGCTTAACTGTTACGTGGGGTGGTCACCACACAAGGGGTGGTGCGGTGTTAATTAACTTCGGGAGTAAGAATAAGTTCCCCAGTACGTCATTGCCCTCTGTTATTTTCCCTATGTTTTTTTGTATCTCAAGCCAGGCAGTCAAGCTGG
This sequence comes from Eptatretus burgeri, assembly GCF_056783735.1. Lineage (NCBI taxonomy): Eukaryota > Metazoa > Chordata > Myxini > Myxiniformes > Myxinidae > Eptatretus > Eptatretus burgeri. Next base: position 66,416,773 of record NC_140974.1, on the reverse strand, counting down.
GAAACACGTCCTTGAAACCACAACAAACAGGAGAAGCCCTGCCTTCCCAGGTTTGGGGGCGAGCAGGCCACAAGCAGGTCATGGAGGCAGACGATACAGAGTACACAGGGGAGAGAGCACGGAGGAGAGGCTGGTTAATTGCAAAGGGCTTCGGACTACTGCATAGGATGGGAAATCGGTCACACACGTGGTTTATGAGGGGCTTCCGACCGGATAGAAAGAGAGATCTGTGCGATTCAGGTCAAGGGCAGGCAGGCTTGCACACGTGTGGATTGTGGAAGACTTAGTCTGGATAGAACGGGAGATCGGCAGAGCATACACACAAGGTAGGTGTGAGGAACACACGGGTCAGGTGGCACCTTTGGAAAGAGGAAGGTTTAGCACATTTTGAGCCTTCGTGTGGAAAGCCGCTTGTAAATTTTCCTGGTGTATGTCTGCCCTGCCACGAGAGAAGTGTCAGCGCCATTTGTGCGTGTGTGCATGTGCTGGTGGAAGCGCTCCCCATTCCAGTTCGACAAGGACCAGCTCTGGACCAAGCGAGTACCAGTATACTTGAAAAGGAGGGTTTATCTTTTCATTTTGGTGGCCTTTTGTCTGTATTTGCGTCTGTGTGCGAGGCCTCGACTGTAGGAGTGATTCATTTCATACCATTATTATTATTACCTGTTGAATTATTGTCTTTGTAAATATTTGTGTACATTCATTAAATGTATTCCTTTTAAGAAATTGTATTCGTCTATTTGTAGTGGGGTTCGAGGATAAACCCCCTGTACATCCGTTTCATTCTCCGTGCTCCTCCGCCCGTCCGCCATTACCCTCCGCCATGGCCTTCGCGCACGTGTTAAAATCTCCGTCGATCAATGTGTCCGCCTCCTCTTAATAAGAAACTGCTCGGCCGTCCAGGGGCTGTCGGAGTTAACCGCCCATCACCACAAATTGGGTCGGGGGGTTAACCTGTCTGCGGCCACCCCCGCGATAAAATAATATTATATGATTAGTCAGAAGAAGAAAAAAACTAATATAATGTTTAGGTTTTGGAAAACTTACCCCGGGGGAGAGCATATAGCCATACATGGACACGTAGGTGACCTGAGGATTAGTTGTTTTGTTAGTCTTTGTTTAGATAGTCCTTGGTCCCTTGTCGAAATGTTATTCGGACGCATGCATTGGCTAGGTTGTATTATCCTCGTGTAATATCTCTCCTCTCCCCCTCTGTTACTTTCAATCATTCCTCCTTCACACCATTATTCTGTTTACCCTCCAACCCCTGCCCTTCTCAATCCACCAATAACCTCTTTTTCACCAATCGCTCCATCCATCTTACCTTCAACCCCATGGCCCTTCAGTCATCCTTTGGTCCAGCGGAATCCCTCTCCGTTTTCGCTCCATTCTCACGTGCATGTTTGTGGCACGAGGTGTGACGAGGTGCAGCGCGTCTCACAGGCGTGGTACAGTGCAGGACTGTATGGGTGAATGCTTGCATGTGAGGGAGAGGGCAGGGGCTTCCGTCGCGGCCCTGGGCACGTGAAGGGAGGGGTAAGGGGTGTACCAAGCTTATCCTTAGAATGACGTGGCATTTTCCAAACGCCATGCAGTGGACCTGCCCCCATCGACTGCGGACCAATGAGAGATGGAGGAGACTCATGAGAGAAGGGGAAAAAAAAGAGCGATGTGAAGCAGAAGAAAGGCAGAAGGCTCGAGGGAGAAAAGGAAAAGAGCTCATGAGAGGAAGGAAAATAAATGATCAGAAGGCTCAAAGATGCAGAAGGCTGAGGGAATGGAGAAGGCTCGTGAGAGAAAGGGAAAAAAGTGTGTGAGGATAAAGAAAGAAAGGTTGCACGAGCAGTTGGTATAAAGCTTCTGTGGGGAAAAGAACACTTCTTCCACAAACGTCGTCCTGCCCTCTCATTCCTGTCAGCCACGAAGGACGAGCAGGATGAACACAGCACTTCATCGACGGGGGCCTGAGGAGGAAGAAGCTGAGGCAGAGGAGGGCGAGTTGCATATCTAGCTGGCAGATCCGGAACTTGCCTACTGGGTCTGGGCACCTCAAGGACATGGATGCGTGCCCCATCATGCCACATCACCTCTGCCCATCTTCACCACCCATTTTCCTCTACATTCTCTTGTATATTTGGGCTGTGTGAGCTGAGGGAGAAAAGAAAAGAATGCTTTTCTTATCTCCATACTTTACTTGTCGTTAATTTTCAAGTTCTTCTTGTTTTATTCTTCTCCCCTGAGTGAATGATGGCCAAGTCTTTTGTGGAGGTAAGATTGAATAAGAATACGTGTTATGGTTAAATCTGCTCTTATGTGTCTTTTTGCTTCCTTGCTTCTAAATACTTGCTTACTTGTGTGTGTGTAATAAATAATAGTTTATTGTTATTTCCAATCTATCTTGGTTGTCTTTTCCTTTATTGGACTGATACAGTGCACAAGTATAGTTAGATGGAAAGTTGTACCCCACCTCATTTGCTTTGTTCGCAAGCATACACTCACTGTACTGTTCAACAGTAATCCGAGTGTGTGCTGAGGGCATGTGACCCAAATTAGCCGGCTGTCAATAGGTAAGGTATCACACGAAGTAGTGTAACTCTGCCAGGATTGGCAGTTCCAATCGGCATTCGTGGTTGCCTGGCAACCCACCGGTACGTGGAGTTATCTGTGCCCGGCTGCCTCAGGACCGGGCGTTCGGGAGGGACCCGAGTGCTTCCCCTCGTGGTGAGCCCCGAACCCTGGATCCGTAACCAATATATACATATATATATTGTGATGGTTTTGAAACTGTACCCCAGGGCAGAGCATTCATGTAAACGTAGGGTTCCCATGATGAGTTATTTCATTAGTTTATGTGATCGGGCAAACTTTGCCCTTTGTCCAAGGGTTTGGGGGGATGTGTTGAGTTTAATCTGTGTGTCCTCGTGTGATGTCTTCGCCCCTCTGCTACTTTCAATCTTTCTCTAAATCCACTGACATTCCACTTCACCAAACCTCAATTCAATAACCCCTCCTTCACTCCATCAGTCTTACCTTCAGCCCCACAGGTTTTTTTCTCATCCTTCAGTCAGTCTGTATTCCTCTCCATTATCACTCCATCCAAGCATTATTTTATTAAGCAGATTCGGTGCGTCCATTTTCCACACCACTCAAATCCACTCATTCTTTTATTAGTCCCAATTAAACATCCGTTCATCCGACCATTAATTATTTTATTTTTCAACATCTGTTCATTCCTCCCTCACCATTAGAGACGATTGATCCTCTGTGCCAATCGGATTACCTTCCCATATTCTTCCTCCCCTGCATTTCCACGGTCAGCACACAGGACAATGCTTCTCAAACACAAAGTGAAGGACAACACTTCTCCCATATGCCGTCCAGTACAAAAAACATCTCGAAAATGCAATACAGTGTGCACTGTACAATGGAACATTTGTGTGCGAGAGAGGGAGTGTGTGGGCTCTTGTCGCTGCCTTGGGCACGTGAAAGGAGGGCTGGGGGTACCAGTTGCCACCTGCACAGCAGGATTTTCCACTGCTGGCGCTCCACCTCGCCACTGTCGGACGTGCACCAGAAGAAGATGCTTACATGACGTTTGCTCCCTCTAAGCCACGCCCAGCATAGCACTTAAAATTGCCAGGACTTGGCTCGGTTTGCACTGCTGTCAATGCCCCGGGGCTGTTCATTGATACTCCAGAGACAGAACGGAAGGAGAGTTGCAACTGTTGTTGACGCCCTGGGGGTTGTTGTTAATGCACAGAGGGTGCCGCCAGTGTATCTCCGACTGCCAGTTCGAGATTGCCTGCCGAAGTGCAGGTAGTGTGCAGATACGAGGCGCAAAAGCAAGTCATGTCAATGCCGGAGGCAAGCGGCAGCATGAGCGAAGGAGCACAGTCCCTGGGGTGAGGCCCGTCGCCAGGGCTCAGTATTATGGGGGACATATGAACTAGATGGGGGGGCACAATTATAATATTTAGTATTTTTGATAACCCGGTATGCTGTTGTATTCATGCAGCATTGACGCATCTATACTGAAGTTGCCGTCGCATACTAACCAAATTGATCTCAGCTAGATTTAATATGTTCCGATGTTTTTGGCCTAAAATTATTTGAATGCAGGAGAGCCGCAACAAATTGGCACATTCACAATGCAGGTATTCAATGATTACACAATTGGCACCAATTCAGGTGCACTTATACAAGGTGTTGTCAAGAATTGGCATCAGAAAATTAATATACCAGAGATACAAGGACTAAACGGGGGAGGTTGGCACCGGAATCAGTGCACTTTCAAATAAGATACAGTAGGCTATGACCTGCGATCATCACGTTAAACTATCAAAAGCAAATACAACCAGCCTGAAGATACCACAAAGTCCACATTTAAAGCAGTCAATTACACAGAGGTAAGGTTATGCACAAAGCACGAGATATCGGATATGCAAAGCACCACAGACAACATTTAACTTAAACATCAGAAGTACAAAGCAGCCGACCACGGCGGATGCTGACCACAACCACAACCGCAACCTTTTTCCTTTTCTTAGCCATTTTCGTATATCCATGTCTTTTTCTACTGCTGTGAGCGAGCGCTCTCCGTGACTCGTCCCTCGTGACTCGCGACATTTGATGGTTGACGGTTTTATTTATTAAATGATGCATGTACCAAAAACAGGTTTTATCTGCATAATTTCAAATGTAAGCATGATTGCAAACACATCTATCTATAATTCCAGCAATGTGTGTGTGTGTGTGTGTGTGTGTGTGTGTGTGTGTGTGTGTGTGTGTGTGTGTGTGTGTGTGTGTGTGTGTGTGTGTGTGTGTGTGTGTGTGTGTGTGTGTGTGTGTGTGTGTGTGTGTGTGTGTGTGTGTGTGTGTGTGTGTGTGTGTGCCCGTTTGTCTGCGACCGCCATTTCTCGACGACCGCTGGTCCAATCTGATTGAAACTTGCCAGGAATATTGCTGGGGGCCCGCTTATGTGCCTTTTCAAGGTTTGATATTAATCGGACGAGCGGTTCCCAAGTTACGGCCATTTATCTTTCAACCAATGACAAGACACGGTGCTATGACATCACGAATGACGTCACAATTAATGTTTATTTATTTATTTTTGCACGATTGACGTTACAATTCTTCTTCTTCGTTTGGTATGACGTCACAATCGACGCTAGGGACCTGAGTATGTGCCTTTTCAAGGTTTGATATTAATCGGACAAGCGGTTCCCAAGTTACGGCCATTCATCGGTCAACCAATGACAAGACACGGTGCTATGACATCACGAATGACATCACAATTAATGGTTGTTTTTTTTGCACGATTGACGTCACAATTCTTCTTCTTCTTCGTTTGGTATGACGTCACAATCGACGCTGGGGACCTGAGTATGTGCCTTTTCAAGGTTTGATATCGTCTTTCATCCGTTTCAGCTGTTTCCCAAGTATTTCCCAAGGTTTGAATTAATTGTTCAAATTATTAATTAATCCCAAGGTTTGAATTTTCCCAAGGGCAAGAGCTGTTTCCCAAGAGTCTGAAAGCTGTTTTTTCCCAAGGTTTCAATTAATTGTTGTGCTTGGTAGACATTTGTGAATACATTTACAGAGAGAGAGGGGCGAGAGAGGAGGGGGGGGAGAGAGGGGCGATATAGGGGGGCGAGAGAGGGGGACGAGAGAGGGGGACGAGAGAGGGGGACGAGAGAGGGGACGAGAGAGGGGACGAGAGAGGGGGACGAGAGAGGGGGATGAGAGAGGGGCGAGAGAGGGGCGAGAGAGGGGCGAGAGAGGGGCGAGAGAGGGGCGGAGAGAGGGGCGGAGAGAGGGGCGGAGAGAGGGAGGGAGAGAGAGGAGGGGAGAGAGGGGGAGAGAGGGGGGTGAGAGAGAGGGGCGTCACAATTCAAGAGAGGGGGACGGGAGAGGGGGGCGAGAGAGGGGAGGCGAGAGAGAGGGGGCGTCACAATTCTTCTTCTTCATTTGATATGACGTCACAATTGACGCTGGGGACCTGAGTATGTTTCCCAGATGTTTCCCAAGTTATGGCCATTTATGATACGGTTGGTCTGATCTAATTGAAACAATGCCCCAATCCAGTCGTCGTTTACAAAAGCGAAGGAACGAAGCTGCACATACTGGCACGCACCTACGGGCCCGCACTAGTATTTTTAATTTTTATTATAAAATTACTTTTGTAAGATGGAGGGTTGTGAAGGTCACGCGGTGCACTTCATCTTTAATTACGTAAATTTATGTCTTTTCCTTATTCATATTATCATATTATGACTATATTACATTTATACCTAACTTACAACCAATCAGGTAACCTGCTTAATATGGCCTCCATATCGAAGACGCTGATTGACTCTTCCTTAAAACTAAATGATCCACGATATATATATATATATAACCACCCACAGCATCGACATTTGACACGAGGTCTTGAGGCTGTCTGTCGTCTTGGCTGCTGGTGTTGGTGCTTGCGTTATTATATTTTATGTTGTGGCCTTGGACTGTATTGTCTTGCCAATTGCTTTTGGAGATGCGCTGGCAGCGCACACTTATCTCTTGACTCTTATTCAAAGATGGATATTATTAAAGAACAGTTTATCCAAGAAGGCCTTATTATTCACCATGTTGAACATCTGGAATAAGGGGTTTTAGTTCAAACAGGTGAACTCTTAAACAGCAAGGAGTTCACAGTGGGCGCTCGTCCTTAAACACTAAGTTGTTCACAGGGTGCAACAGGGCATAAATGGGTGGCGTACAAGTGGGGGGGCATTGCACACAAATGCCCCCCCTCCCCAGCAACGGGCCTGCCTGGGGTGTTACGCATCTCCACAAAGTCTCGCATCGCACACTTCCAACATTCCACCGCCCATCTTTCCCATCCTAACCGCCACCCCCAATCCCCCCCGCCCCTCACAATATTTGGCCTGATGTAACCCCGCATGGTTGCATGAGGTAAAAGAGGAGTTGCCCCCACACTCCATTCTGCTTCTTTCTTCTCGATTCTTCTTGTCTCTTTCTTCCTGGATTGAATGATGGCCATATGTCCTTTGTCCAAATAACCCTGTCTCAGGGGATCTTTGTGCAAAGGCTAAGCTTTTCTTGTGTTTCTGATGTTTGTACATGCCTTGTGAATAATTGCTTGATACGTGTTTGATTATTGCCTGCTTGTGTGTGGAAATAAATAACTGATATCTTTCCAATCTGCTCGGTTATCCGTTCTTTCATTGATGTGACACGGCGTGTTCATAATCGTTAAGACAGGAAGTTTTTGTTCCAGCGATTGGCTCCGCAGGTTGCCAGTGCAGCACCCACTGTCCCACTCGGCAGTAATAAGTACCCGGGTGCGTGTTGAGGGTGTGGACCCGAGCTCAGGTAGTTGTGCCAACGAATAGGTAACGCGGCTGTGGAAGCGAGATCCATGCTCGGTGTAATTGCTTTTGCCAGTGACCGCGGTTGCTTACCAACTCGTCGGGCTGCAGAGTTATCCATTGCAGGCAACCTCAGGGTCGGTTGTGGGTCAAGTCAGGTATGGGAGCATGTGCCGGAGCAGCGCGTCGCTGCGTCCACTTTCCACTGGAACTCCAGAGGCCTCCGTCTCGCCATCCCCCGGGCAGATGCCTGGCCCATCCCCATCTCCTTGAGATGCCGATCAACCTGCTGCAACCACGATGCACGTGGTCGGCCCATTGCTATCCTCCACTCACGAGGTTCCTTCGGAGAGAATCTGGTGAGAAGGATCAGCGTCAGAAAAACAAGCCACATGTCCATGCAGTTGCAGCTGATGCTCATGGACTACGCAGGTAATAAATTTTATTTGAGTCTCTCTCAGCAACCGTTCATTGGACACAAAGTCCAACCAGCGATAGCCAAGGATTCTCCAAAGAGACCTGGTACCAACGGAATTGAGTCTTCATCTCAGATCCCTAGTCAGAGTCCAAGTCTCACTTTCGAAGAGCAAGACTGGAAGCACCAAGGACCTGAAGACTTGGACTTTCATCCTCCTGCACAGTTATCGACATCAACCACCCCATGGATCCAGTGAATCCATGACTCCCCAGGCCCAACCCAGACGTCTGTTGACCTCTGGCTTACAGCCAGGGGAGACATGAATATCATTGCTAAGGTAAGTGAATCTCTCCGTGCCTTCAACATCCTCACCACAACTAGGTACAGAGAAAATAAAAGTATCCAAGATGTTATTGAAAGCCTGGATCTTAGTTTTGACCCAGAAAACCCAGAATCACAGTGGCTCAAACTACTCATTCAGCAGCACGAGGGCCCCCAAAAGGATACCCAGAGTCTCTGCAAGGATGACTGCATCATTTGTGAAATCAAGGTCAAAGATCTTGACATTCCCAAACAATGCACCGCAGCTTGATCTCTCCGACAGCTTCCTCATAAATCCAATCCATACAAGTGCTGAAAAGTGTGGGGGCCAGAACACACCCCTGATGAACTCCAGTAACAACTGTAAATAAGTCAGAGATGGTACCACCACATCTCATCGCACTTTCAGTACCAGAGTATAATTCAGACGTCAGATTGAACAGTTTTGATGGCACCCCACGAAGACTAAGAATCCTCCAGAGGACATCCCGATTCACTGAATCGAATGCTTTGCAGAGATCAACATAGGCTGCAAGCAGCCCCTGCTGAAACTCTCTTCTGCATTTGGTGAGGACCCGAAGGGCAAGGATACAGTCAATCATTGACCTCTTTGGTAAAGCCTGAATGCTCTGGGTGCTGGTGCTCATGTCGATGGTGGCGAACCATATCAAGAATTATCCAAACATAAACCTTGCCCGGCACTGAGAGCAGCATCACCCCTCGGTAGTTGGTGCAGTCCTGGCGATCACCATTCACTTTCCAGAGAGGGACAACAAGGCCCCTCTTCCAGTTAGTTGGGATGATGTCTGTGTTCCAGGCAAAACACAGAACTGTATGTAATGACACGAGTACAGCATTTCCTCCAGCCTTCAGAAGTTCAGCATGGATGCCACAGATCCAGTTCACTGGCATGGATAACCGGTTTACCACAGCCTGTGTCTCCACAAACGAAGTTGAATCATAGTTGATTGGAGGGTCAGCAATGGGGAGAGTAACACCCCTGATATCCAACTCAATAGGTTGGGGGTCAGCCTGGTACAGCCGCTAAAAGTAACCGGTCCAGCGGTCCTTCACTTCAGACTCCTCTGTCATGAGCCCACTCTAACTCCACTCTAACTGCAGTACACCAAGTGATGGGCTTGGAGGAACACAATGCACAAATTGCCCTGTAAGCAGGACAAGAATCACTTGACAACAGGTGATGCTGTACGCCCGGACAGATTCCTTGCACATAAGCCTCCTTGTCCTCCCTTAGTGCACGTACAGTTTTACGCCACAACTCCCTGAACAGCTCAGTTCTGCTATTAACCCTGGCCCTGCGACTCTGATCAATGATATCCAGTGTCCCTCGAGAGACAAAATTCTTCTCCGCCCAACGGTGAGTCCCAAGACATCCACCGACAACATCAAGGATGGTGGTCTTGAAGGCCCTCCACAACTCTTCAGGATTTCCCAAAGCAGCCAGACCCCCCAAATCCCAGCTCAGCCTGTTTGCAAACTCCTCAGCCGCCCTCTCCTCCTTGAGCTAGCCAACATCCAGCATAGGCTGGAATGGTACTATTCTGCCGGATTTCTGCTGTAACTTCAGAGTTGCGACAACAAGCCTGTGGTTGGTACTGAGGAACTGAGCACTCTGGTAGACACTGCAGTTTTAGATCATCCTCGAGCGACAATTCATCGAGCACATGGTCAATCTCCTTTGCCACACCACCAGCATTGGAATACCAACTCCAGTGATGAGCCTGTGGGTGCTGAAACCATGAACCCACCACCCTAAGTCCACGACTGCTTGCAAAGTCAAGGAACTTTGTGCTATTCTGGTTCACATTTCCAGACCCATGGGGACCAACACACATCTCATAACCATCTCTTTCAGTTCCAGTCGATGCATTTAAATTCCTCAAGACTAGAAGAGTATCTCACTTGGGGCACTGATCAACCACAGACTCAAGCACTGCATAGAATGCATCCTTCACGGTGAGATCATTCCCCTCAGTGGGAGCATTTACAGAGACCAGGGAAATGACACCCAAGGAATGACAAATACTCAGTCTCATAATACGCCCGTTGACCAGTGTAATCTCAATCATTATTGGAGTCAGCTTGTTGGACACAGCTACAGCAACTCCATGGGCATGGTAACCATCACAGTGACCAGACCAATAATAGGTGTAACCACCTACCATGATCTCGCCACTATGCGGTCTCCGAACCTCAGAGAATGCTGCAATAAGGATGTTCAAATGTTTGAGCTCAGACGATAACAGAGACGGGTGATCATCTTCTCTTCAGGATAGGACATTCCTAACATCCACCCGAAGGGACCGCCTCAGGTTAACCAAAGGAGACCACGATCAGGTGGACAACACCTCAGCACCACTCTGCCACACACCACCGCAATCTGACCCTGGATGTTTACCCCGTGCTTTTCCTCCTATCATCAAGGAATGGGAGTCCCGAAGGATTTGCTCGAATCGCCTCATCCAGTGAGCTGCCCTGCGAAGGGATGCAGCACAGGAGGTACTCCCACGGAGTGGATTTTCGGTTTTCTTTGCGCTTTTTGTGTGTTTTGTGGAATGACGTGTTTTACGGTGGCTGGAGTGCAAATCCTGCCACCAACCTCTTCAAAAAAACAGGTAACCCAACGGCAGGAGGACGTCCGCAGACAGGCACCAGGTATGGAAGGCCGTTGGCTCACAAGGAGCTCCTCCATCCTTTGATAGGTTTTGTTTTTAAACCTGCTGGCTGTCCATATCCATACACCCTTCTCACCAGGAAACCTGGTGGGGGAGATGGTTTCGTCACCAACAACCCGACCATGAAACAGATTAGTACAGGTTTACATGGTACCTGTATCAAGTCATAGATTTCATCTGGCCTGACCTGACACGTAGGGTGCAGACACCATAACAATAAATATTGTTACAGATTCAGCGGTGGCGGGATTCACACCTGACTCTTGACCCCAGTGTGAAGGATTCGGACGTCACTTAACAGCACCGCCGTCTTCAGGGTTATAACGCCAGCCGGTTCGGCACAATTCTCGGGTTACGCGCCTCAGATCACGATACCAAAATACACCTGTGCCTTGCCAGCTGGGGGAATAGCCCCCGGCTACAGACTGGATTTGTCAGAGACCGAGCGGAGTCTCCCGGTCCTTAGCCCGTTTGGTTTTATATACCAATTGAGCGAATTGTTTCTCAGCACGGCACGAACAAACCCAAAGCGGCAACTTCATACGAATCAGCCAGATTTAATGGGGACACATCGGGGAACACAACACAAGCAAGCATTCCACGACAATGTTATAATCAATCTATAACCCGTTCTTAACTAGGGAGCTACGGATTGCGGGTTTTGAAGGGAACCCTAGCGAGATAAACCTTAGACAACATGCAGACAATACACAGACAGCATGCAGACAAGACAGAGTACTTGGTGATGCCTCATGGACAAGAGGAAAATGTCACAGGCATGAATGCGGCTCATGACAAGCCAATGTCGACAGATTCGAGCACGCCTCGTGGCAGAATGGCGGCGTCGTACTCCTTTTTCTCCCGGCACCGCCCGCGCATGCAGCCTCAGCGCGTTCAGCTCCCGTGAGGTCGACGGCACAAGACGAAAGATCTATAGTATGCTCCAGCTGGCTTTTCAAAAGGTCCAGCATACAAGTCCAGGCCTGGCCTGTTCACCAGGTTAGGCCAAATCGGGGTGTTGGGCTCCGCAGGCGGATCGATGGGACCACAAGACGTGTCGAGTCATGCCGTGAGTAAGGACAGAGGCTCCGTGGTTAGACGCAGGTTGAACCTGTTGATGACCTCCTCATAAAGTCGATCGCCGACTCACACAGCAGCCAGTTCCTCTCGAAGCAAATTGCCAACTAACCCTCACGTTCAGTTCCTCCTTCTGCCGATCACCCGACTCGACACTTGTCGTTTCTCTGTTACCTTCCCGGCGCTCGCTCGCCTCCCAGCCGACGGCAGAGAGACCTCATGCAGTCCCTTCCTTGCCTTTCTTTCGGCTCACTCTTTATGAAAAACCGATCGCGCCACCTCGGCGCTCAGTTTCACCACCGCCTCTTCCCAGCGCTCCTGCAGTTTCACTTTTTTCTTTCTTTTGGGGCACACCCCTTTTGGAAGCCGACAAACTCCTCCCCCTCCCAGAGCACTGGGCAGAGACTCCTTCGGAGAGGGGAACGAAGAAGAAGAACCTCTCGGTCCACCACCACTGTACGAACAAAAAACAGCCTCTTACACCTCCCGACACACATGTAACGTCCATTTACAGAACAACCTGGCTAAACATGCATTTAATGGGGGATCTGGGCTAATCCTATATTTAGTAACACACTAAGGGCCATTTCCGCAACACTACCCCCACTTTTCTCCCGAGGTTCTCCCAAACCTCCATCTGGGGCAGCCCACGGCAATGGCCCTATCTAACGTACAGCACAGATCTCCCATTTATTCTAACCCACAACATGGGAAGTACTTAACTCCAAAAACCAGTGTCACAGTAAGATTGGCATGTCCCTATCCCAGTGTGTCAGATCACAAATCTAACAAACCAATTCACACTACTTAACATTCTAATTATGGACTTGAACGGGAGGGCATTCAATTTTACTTTTAACACCAATATTGGCATAGGAGCAGAACATTCAAAGGTTCAAAGTTCTTTCACGTGTTTGCTCCTTCATGCCCCCTCCCGGCAATATTGTCCATTCACCCCTGAGGGTTTCCTCACTTCGTGGCCTTATGGGTCTCTCACCAGGTGAGTTCAGTCGGCCCAGTGGCCTAATCTCACAAAGAGTTCTTCGGCCTACTGAGCCCACAAAATGGCATGAATCTTCGGCCGCAACGGCCCACAAAAGCACTTTGGCCTCAATGGCCCACAACAATGCTTTGGCCCATATGGCCTACTCACAAGCAGCAGCAGGCAACAAGCCCTGCATTGGACAGCAGGTGACACAGCAATGGTGGCACGGTGATATCGATGTTATCAAATGCAGTTTGGAGGCGTTCTTGAGGACGCAATTGGTGTGATGACCTCAGACCAGGTGAGATGGAGTGTACCCTTAACCTTCCTTGCCTGACTTGCTTTGGCAGGACTTGTTTTGGTTAAGTTCTCTTTTTTTTTTTTCTTTCTTTCTCTTTTTTTTTTCCTTTATAGATGGGATGGTGTGTTTATGACTCAAATGTTATCTTCGTGGGTGTGTGCTCATGACATACTGGTGGCCTCTCTGGCACTGGAGAGGGTGACCTCGTCTGGCCCTTGCTAACAAATTTTCCTATCAACACTACTCGTACCAGGTGTCACACATGAATGGTGCGGAGAAGAGTCCATCAAACCTAACCATTTACTTTTAGCTCTAGACAATGCAACAAACCCTGCTATGGCTAGAATGATCCTAACGACCCATCTTTCCCGACCTGGCACACTGTTCCATTCTATTAAACCTGGGCAAGGCCCTTCTTTGTCTTTTTCCATTGGGTGGTGCCAGGCATAACTCGCTGGCTGGGGAGTGTGACGACTACTAGGCCTCTTTGCCTGCTTCCAATCGGGGGTAGAGGACACCCAGCGACCTCGGGGTTCACCTGCGCGTGCTTCTGGCGCGCCTAACTAAGGGGTGGCTCTCTCTCGCCCCCATACTGTGCTCTCATAGCACCCACACTGTGCTCTCCTGGCACTTAACCTATCGTGCTCTCCTGGCACTAAAACCTACCGTGCTCTCCTGGCACCTCTGACAGCCTTCACCTGCCAGGAACCCCCAAAGCCGTAGTGCCCTATTTCCCGACTCACCAACTTCCAATACCATGTCACACTCCCAGCCAGTACCACCATACCTTGGCCTGCACCTACCCCTCGCAGTCTGCCTGCCCAATGGAACAGCAGCCAGAATCCATGTCGAATCCTCTAAGTCCCACTAACCTACACTAACTTGGTTAGGAGACTCCTACCGACAGGGTGCGTTGTTCGCACTCACTCTCCTCATTTGCACAATCATGCCATTCACCCAAACACTTTAATCATTCATTCCAGTGCCACACACCCAGCACACAACACCATCAAACACCTTTCACTTTTATGTGAAAACAAAAACACACCAGTCCCTCGGATCCCACTTGGTCATAAAATTTAACTGATACACTTTTTCATCAAACCCCAATCAATTTGTCACTACGTCCGTCGTCTGCTGGCCTCCTCCATACTGCCCTAATCATTTATTTCCAACAATTTAAACAAAACATCAAAATCTCTTCACCAGCCCCATGGAACCTCTGCATGGTCCCAACCAGGCATTTCAGTTTTTCCCCAAACAAGCCACTCTTTGGCATCCACTCGTTTCAGGTGTATTTAACACTCTGCCTGTGATGTCTCCACCACTCTTTTTTTTTTCCTTTAATAATCACCCAAACCCATTCGTGCCACTCATCCCTTCTGTGAGTCTCGATTTGCAATCACTATCAATATAATTTTCAATCAAGATTTTCACATCGCCATATGGCCTGCTTCTTTGGCACATTGGAAGGGGAGTGAGGGAACGAATCCCTCATTACCCATTACATGACCCCGCCGCCTTTCCGCCACGGCTCAAAGGGGTCACGCCTCAATGGGGGTTGTGGTCTACCCCCTCCTTTTCTCCAGGGATCGCGGAAGTCAGGTAAACCCCAATCGGGGGAGCGGCCTACCCCTCTTCTCCAGGGTTCGTGGAAATCAGGCAAACCCCGATCGGAGAAACGGCCTCCCCCTCTTCTCCATAACTCCCTGAAGACAGATAAACCCCACTCAGCTAGCCAAACCCCTTGTGTCCTCAGAGAGGTTTGAAGACCAAGTGACACACGCCAGTGCCACTTGCTACTCATCTGCGCTCTACCCCAAAGTTCCTGTGAGGCTGATAGAGAAATTAAAATCCAATTTCTAAAGCCTGCTCCTGGATGCAGCACCTCAAACTCTGTAAGAACCCATGCGGAGCTATCCATTATGGTTTTTGTCCCCTGTGTCAAGTTATGTCCTGGTGGCACTTCCATTTCCCCTTGCACCTCCAACCTACCTCCTATGTCACCACTCATCCCACGCTCAGGACCCCCACACACAGCAGGCTCCACACATTCCAAGGCCATGTGCTCACATTCCACACAATCAACCTTGCCTGCATACTGACCAACCGCCTCGCACTCCAGGGCTACATTCCCGACCGCCACGTGAGTACCCACACACACTTCGGCCTCGGCAGCACATACCGGTGCTGTAGTCTGGACTGTGGGCTCACAGCATTCATTCACAGTCACTCCACACACACATTCAGGGGTCATGCATACATGCACCCCATCGGACAGAGTCTCTTCATTAACATAAAATTCAATTCCTACCTTAAGCTCCTCGTCCGCACCATGTATGCATGTGCCCACGTACCTGCTTCGTTCCAGAGTCACCTCTGTCCGGTCGCTTCTCTCCAGCAGGTTGCTCCTCATCGGTTCGCCACACTCCTCTGGAGCTGTCAGCTCCACATGCTGGACCTGCTCAAAATGTATCTCACTTGTCAACAACCCCGTATGCTCCCTCAATGTCTCCATCACCAGGGTTTGCTCTAATTGTGGTGTCATCCACCGAGTGATGTCAATCATGTCCCGCACCACTAACATTACCCCCTGTGATGATGTCACACATCCCATATTATTGTGCTGTTCTACTTCGTGGCTCCATTTTCTTTTCCATTCGAGTTGTTCTTCCTCTCTGAGCCTTTTTAGTTGTTCGTTGGCTTTCCGGAGTTTTTCCATCTCCGCGTACTCCAACCTTGCTCTCTCCTTTAGTTGGTCAGTTTCAAATTCATGTTATTTTTGTTTCCCATCCCACTGTCTCTCTTGTTCTTCCTTCTCCAATCTCGTCGTTTCCCTCAATTGGTTGATTTCCCTTTCCTTCTTCATTCCTTGTTATTTCATCATCTCCACGTACTCCAACCTTGCTCTCTCCTTTAGTTGGTCAATTTCAAATTCATGTTCTTTTTGTTTCCTCTCCCACTGTCTCTCGTGTTCCTCATTCTGCAATCTCTTCGTTTCTCTCAATTGGTTGATTTCCCTTTCCTGCTTCATTCGTTGTTCTTTCACTACTCTTTCTTCCATCTCATTCTTTAATCTTGCCTTGGCTTCTAACTGTTCGATCTGCACAGTGTGGTTCCTTAACGTTTCATTCTCCGTTCTCTTTCTTTCCTCACTTAACATCCTCAGCTCGTTTTGTAATTCCCTCTCTCTGTTTTGGTGTTTCTGTAACTCAGAAGCTTTTTCCCATAATTCCTCGCTCATCTCCGCACCTCTTTCGCATGCTTCCCTCCTCATTTCGTCCATGTTCTTACTGTATTCCCTTAGTTGTTCCTGATATTTCTCTCCTATTTTTAATCTTCTGTTCTAGGCTTTCTCTTATCCGATTGCCTGTTTTTACCTCTTTCTTCAGTTGTCTCAATTCCAAATCGTGTTCCCGTTTTTTCTCTTCCAGCTTTGTTTTCCAGTCTTCTTCCAAGTTCTCCCTATCCTGGGAGTTACAAATTTGCTCTTTCTCCATTCTTTTGTTCAGTTTGCTCTTTTCTTGTTCCAACTTATGGGTACTCCCCTCTACTTTCCTCATTTCTTCCTGTGGTTCCTTGAACTGTCTCGACTTTTCCAACAATTCTTCCTTCCTTTGCTCCAGATATTTCTCTCCTCTTTTTATCTTCTGTTCTAGGCTTTCTCTTATCTGATTGCCTGTTCTTACCTCTTTCTTCAGTTGTCTCAATTCCAAATCGTGTTCCCGTTTTTCCTTTTCCATTCTTCCTCCAAGCAATTCCTATCCCGGGAGTTCATAATTTGCTCCTCCTCTATTCTTTTGTTCAGTTCGCTCTTCTCAAGTTCCAACACCCTCCGGGTAAACCACTCTACTTTAATCATTTCTCCACGTAGTTCCACGCCTGTGTTGGCTAAGTCCTTTTCCAGCCCCCGAATTTGTTCCTGTGCATCGTTCAATTGTTGTGATTCCCCGTGCACATAATTTTCCTGAACCTCGTCTGCATGCCGTAATGCCTCGTCCAATTTAATTTGTAACTCCTCAATATAATTCTCACCACACCTCCACTGCTCCAAGGCATCCGCCAATCGTGCATGAATCTCGTCAATGTACGCGTTGTCGTCCTGCTTCGTTTGCCATGACGCATGCTGTGACCACGTGGTTTGAAACGGTGGGCGGCAGCCTTTTCTTCGTGCTGTGCGGTTCGTTGCGCTATTTATAGTAACCCTCTCCCGCTTCGTATCTCCATCTTTGCAACTCCATCTTTCTATATAATTTCGAAGTTTTACACCCGATCCGCTCAAAATAAAATCAAAGCAAATTTGGAATTTGCGAGCGAGGGGTTTTTTTTTTCTCGCGCCTCTCGTAACCAATGTTCAGGGTGCGAAATGCACCACAGGTCCAAATATTCCACTCCTGACTACCAGTGTTGTTATAGATTCAGCGGTGGCGGGATTCGCACCCGACTCTTGACCCCAGTGTTAAGGATTCGGACGTCACTTAACAGCACCACCGTCTCCGGGGTTATAACGCCGGCCGGTTCGGCACAATTCTCGGGTTACGCGCCTCAGATCACGATACCAAAATACACGTGTGCCTTGACAGCTGGAGGAATAGCCCCGGGCTACAGACTGGATTTGTCAGAGACCGAACGGACTCTCCCGGTCCGTAGCCCGTTTGGTTTTATATACCAATCGAGCTAATTGTTTCTCAGCACGGCACGAACACACCCAAAGCGGCAACTTCATACGAATCAGCCAGATTTATTGGGGACACATCGGGGAACACAACACAAGCAAGCATGCACGACAATGTTATAATCAATCTATAACCCGTTCTTAACTAGGGAGCTACGGATTGCGGGTTTTGAAGGGAACCCTAGCGAGATAAACCTTAGACAACATGCAGACAAGACACGGACAGCATGCAGACAAGACACGGAGTACTTGGTAATGCCTCATGGATGAGAGGAAAATGTCAAAGGCATGAATGTGGCTCATGACAAGCCGATGTCAACGGATTCGAGCATCCAGCTCAAGCACGCCGCGTGGCAGAGTGGCGGCATCGTCCTCCTTTTTCTCCCGGCACCACCCGCGCACGCAGCCTCAGCACGTTCAACCCCCGTGAGGTCGACGGCACAAGACGAAAGATCTATGGTATGCTCCAGCTGGCTTTTCACAAGGTCCAGCATACAAGTCCAGGCCTGGCCTGTTCACCAGGTTAGGCCAAATCGGGGTGTTGGGCTCCGCAGGCGGATCGATGGGACCATAAGACGTGTCAAGATGTGTCGGGCTGTGCCATGAGTAAGGACAGAGGCTCCGTGGTTAGATGCAGGTTGAACCTGTCGATGACCTCCTCATAAAGTTGATCGCCGACTCACACAGCAGCCAGTTCCTCTCGAAGCAAATTGCTGACTAACCCTCACGTTCAGTTCCTCCTACTGCCGATCACCCGACTCGACACTCGACATCTCTATGTTGCCTTCCCGGCGCTCGCTCGCCTCCCAGCCGACGGCAGACAGACCTCATGCAGTCCCTTCCCTGCCTTTCTTTCAGCTCGCTCTTTAGGAAAAACCGATCGTGCCACCTCGGCGCAGTTGCTCCACCGCCTTCCCGGCGCTCCTACAGTTTCACTATTTTCTTTCTTTTGGGACGCGCCTCTTTTCGAAGCCGACAAACTCCTCCCCCTCCCAGAGCACTGGGCGGAGACTCCTTCGGAGAGGGGAACGAAGAAGAAGAACCTCTCGGTCCACCACAAATGTACGAACAATAAACAGCCTCTCTTACACCTCCCGACACACATGTAACGTCCATTTACCGAACAACCTGGCTAAACATTCATTTAATGGGGATCTGGGCTAATCCTATATTTAATAACACACTAAGGGCCATTTCCGCAACAATATATATGATATAAAATTGGGGATTTGGGATTATACAATTTTTTTTAAAGAAAAAGGTGCATCCAACCAAAAAGATTAACTGGATCTACCTTGTTATATATATATATATATATATATATATATATATATATATATATATATATATATATATATATATATATATATATATATATATATATATATATATATATATATATAATTATGCCTGGTGTTGGCTTAATGGTAAAGGTGGTGGGCTTTGGATCCGAGGGTCCTGAGTTCAAATCGTGCTCATCTGTTGAATTAATACCATCCGAGGTCGGCAAAATGAGTGCCAGCATGCTGATATACTGTGTCAGAGTGGTGACCCGTCCAGGATTGTGTCCAATAGCCAAGGAGACTGCTTAAGCAGCACCAATGCTCTGCACAGAGTATGGTCCCAATCTCCAACATATAATTGTGGTTTTGGCTCCTCGAGGGTAAAATAAAGATCCTCACATAGTGTAAGCCTCGTTAATCCGTAGTATGTTATTACCTCCACCACCGAAGGTGAAGGTGGTTATGTTGTCACCCCTGTCTCTGGCTGTCTGTCAATCAGTCTGTTTGTTTGTTGGTCTGTTTATGTGCAGGATATCTCAAAGTTGTCGATGGATCTGGATAAATTTGGTGGGTAGGTTCGGTGCATGACAAGGATGAACTGATTAGATTTTGGAGAAGATCTGGATATGACTACTTGAATTTTTAAGTTATTCTTCACCATTGAGAGATAGGGCCAAAAACTACATACTGTATGGCATGATATTTCAAAAATCTATGGGGCCCGATATGTTCTCGTGGATCAGGCATTGCGGGGCGGAGGTATGCGCTCTGCCAAGTGCCCTTTTAGTTTAGTTAAGTGTCTGACGTTTATGTGAGCAAATATGCATTGTGATTGCATAGATAGATATCCGATACATGTTTTTTTTTGCTTCTACACCCTAGCCTACATCCATTTCCTCCACCCCACAAAACACGCTCCGCAGTCATCATTCTACTCCCTGCTCACAGCGCATCAGTCTCATCCTCCATCCCAAATCTCCTTGGTAAGCCCCCCTCCCCACCCCCCAAACCACTTAGGACCGGCTGGTGGGCACCATGTCAAGGATTACGCATGAAGTGGCCGCATCAATCATTGTTGGGATGACAAGGCACCAAAAGATTTTCCAGCATCACCCCACACCCAACCCATGGGGAACCAATCCCAGATTGTCGGTGGGCAGAAGGGCGGTGAAGGTGCCAACCACAGGCAGAGGAGAGGTTCCCTCTGGGCCGGTAAGCCACGGATGACAGTGCAAGGGGATCACAGGGGGAGGGCTAGTGAGAAATAAAAGATTGCCATGAGTCTTGGAGTCAAGCAGTCTGGGATTCTCTTTGCTCCTTCACTATATTCCCCAACGCCTCTCGCTTTTGCTTCTGCTTTTGCTCTTTATCTTTCACTTTCCTTTCGTTCTCAGTCTCTTTCACTTCACTTTCCTCTTCGTTCCTCATTTCTTTCACTTCACTTTCCTCACCCATCTTTCACCTTCTGCCCATGCATACCTTCGCCTCAACTCCACCCTAGTTAGCTGGCTACGTCACTGAACTTTCTTCACCACATCATCGCCCAGGCATTCCCGCCAAAATCCGCGCCGAGGTCGTGCCGCGAGAGTGACGTCACCAGGCCCACGGAGAGGACCGCACAGTGACCACGCAGAGTGTGGGACCTGAGTGGAACGTGGGGGGTTCCGGACCAGTGGGATGTTGGAGCCAGAACTTTCAGGCGGCACCAACTCAGCCAAGTTGTCTGAGAAAGGGCATGAAACGTCGCCTGAGACCGGATCTTGTCTTGCTTGTTTATTACCACACTAGTTGGGTAGGTCTAGTTACTTTTTAGGTTGGAAGCTGTTAAGAAGTACATGTACAACATCCCATTTTGGAGCTCGTCTTGTCCCCATCTCCTTCTTTCCTTATCTCGCATCTCCATCTTTCCCCTCGCCCATCTCTTTCTTCAGATCGGATGCATGTTTGGTGCCAAGTAACGTAATGTGGAGTGCTAAGTGACAGTCAAGGATCAGATGACGTGGGTGTCGCTTAGGGGATAAGGGGGAATTGTATACGTGCCTATGAATATATGACTGTAAATTGCTTGTGAATTTACTTGTAAATATGTGTTGCTTCAGTAAAAACCCTGTTTAGAAATCATTAGTGTTCTGACTTATCCTGTCCGTTTTTTATGGCGATACAAGGCAGCTGTTGGTGATTGACCAGGTTAATTTGCTTATAGATTGCAGATGCAGTTACACAACATTGCTTCCGCTCGGCCAACTAATAAAGACCTGTTGCATGACTGCCGGCACAATACTAGCTCGTACTCGGGCTTCTTTGTACGGTAACACGACTGAGCATGGGATCCCGTGGGAAGTTCTGAGACGACTGGTTATCGTGGTCTTTAAAAGACAAGCCGTCCTCTTGGAGATATCCAGAGGTGACATCTGTCACAATATATAATAGGCAAATACTGTCTGTCTGTCTGTCTGTCCCACCCTGAAACATTGAAATGCTCCTCGGAGAGAAACAATTATTAAGTAAAAGTTGCTTCAAGTTAATCCAATCCGACGGGGAAATTATAATTTTTTTTCAATCAGACCAAAAAATTGAACCCAGGCGATGTATAGGGAACCCAAACTCGTTGCCTTGATCACTCCAAAAAACAACTTTTTTTTTCTTTCCTGTTAAGAAGTATATACTGTTTCATTTTTTTATGCTGTTGTATTTTTACCACGGGCTTCTGCTCGTGTAGTAATAAATGAGCAATAGCAGATCCAGTCTCAGGCGACCGCGACATTTCACCCACTTCCCAGCACGACTGTTGCACATTTTGAACACTCGTGATCTGTTGCACAACACGTTTTGAGCAGATCACGAGTGAATAAAGTAGCAGAGCAGACCATCAATGATGCAACTGGCATTTTTTGCTTCAGTTCAGCACAATAAAAACACTCCCCAATTGACCCCTCGCACCGGCACTTGACCGGAAACAAATTGTCGCCTCGGGAATAAATTTTTAAAAAGGACAAAGTGCTGAGGCATGGGGTTTATTGGCCTGAGGAAGCCCGCTGGAAAGCGGGTGAAATGTCACCCGAGACCAGATCTTCTCTTGCTTGTTTATTCCTACACTAGCAGGGTAAATCTAGTTACCTTTTTGGTTGGATGCACCTTTTTCCTTAAATAATGATCGGAGGTTGGGAATTATAACGAATGAATCCATTTTTCATTAGTTTAATCTGAATCACTCCAACCTGTAACCTTCGCAAACTTTGTTGCGAAGGTTATGTTTTGATCGCTGTGTATTTATTTATTCATTTGTGAATATGTGTGTTTCTTTGTTTGTTTGTTATTCGCATAACTCCAAAAGTATTGAACTGAATCGCAGCAAATTTGGTGGGATGATTGGTTATTATCCGAGGACCATTTGATTAGATTTTGGGAGCGATCGGGTCAAAGGTCAAGGTCAAGAAAAGGTCAAAATCGTCTTTTTACCATAGCGCGGTCAATTTCTATCCAATTTGCATGCAACTAATGCCAAAATGTTCAGAATTCAATGCCCCATCTTGTGATATGTGACATGACACAATGACGTAATAACCCTTTTAGCGGTTGGGAGTCAAAGGTAAGGAGGGGTCACGACATTGCAAAATGTACGGTTTTAGTCATAACACGGTCAATTCTTATCCGATTTGCATGAAACCAACACCAAAATGTTGACTGTACTGTTCCCCACACTCTAATACCAATTACAAAATTAAGAGTACAAAGGTCAAGGTCGAGGTCATGAAAAGGTCAAAATCGTCATTTTTGTACAATGAATGTTTGTTTGTTCACAATAAATAACTTATTTAGAAAAACAGAAACTCGTGTGTGCTAAATGCCCCTAAAATGCCAGAAAATAATTTCTTATAATGTGACCAGTTGTCATCAGATTGACTTGACACCGACACCCAAAAAGGTCAGGGAGTTCATACAGAAATTGTACAATGTACGTGAATCAGTGTCAAACAGCAGGAAATTTAATGTTTTTAAGCCATCATAACACATATGAGATGGCAGATGTGGTATGGGATTAAATACCCTCACAATCAACGGTTTCTGGGGGGGGGGGGGCAAAATGTAGCATTGGCGAAGGTATGCGCTCTACTGAGTGCCCGTTCTAGTTTAATCTGAATGACTCAACGTTTCAGCCAGCAACCCAGTGTGAACCGGCCCTCCACTGGCCTTTATCAAGAGCAATTTTCTGGTTTACCTCCTCCTGGATATACCTGGGGGGAAGCAGCGGCCCTATTCCGTCGACCGATCACAAAATTGTGTTTCGAGACCATTGACCCGTGGCAAGCTTGTGTTAGAATCATCTGTTGAGAGGTGCACTGCATGTTTTACCCTCATTCCATGTTGGTTATGCGACATGAATATCATAAATATATATATATATATATATATATATATATATATATATATATATATATATATATATATATAACAAAAGGAACAATACTGACCCGAAATGCAACATGAAGGCGAGTCTGAGCGTTTGAGGCCTGGATTTGAAGTTGGACCAAGCTATAAACTGCCACTCTGGTGTTTCACGGAGGAAAAGCATCAATGTCTGCCATCCATTGTAACGACATTAAGGCAGAGGATCTGTCTGCCAGCACTAGTCATTGGAGGACATGAAAAATCTCACTGCACCTTTCGTAAAGAATAGTCGAGTTATCGGCAGTACCCTGAAAAAATTCAAAATTCCATTCAAATACCTCTCTCTGTATATCTCTCTATCTCTCCAACCCACACTAGACAAGCATGGAGAGCATCCTGATGTCCCCAATGTGAGTTGAGGGTAGTCTTCATAGTGCAGTGGACTGAAAACAAGGCGATCATGATCAACTTGTACATTGAAAAACAAGTGTTGGCAAATCTGGAACAAATGCGAATATCCTATTTGTATAACTTTTTGAAAACACCTTGTATAATAGAGTATGTGTACGAATTCCTCCATGAGCCAAAGACATAGGTCAGAAACTTGTGGCTCAGGAGCTACACACGGCTCTTTAAGGCCATTTTACATGGCTCCCGACACGAACCTTGATGTTTAAAAAATACATCCGGGACACACCGACAGTACGTGCACAAGACCAGCTCAGCAGGGAGCCAGAAATCATTGTGTGCATCGTTGGTTGTTATCTCCATATGCGGGTTTCAGAAGATGGAACGGAGCCCTCTCAGACCTCTCTTTAGTATGTGCACGCGCTGTTATTGAAATAGGGGTTACATAAGTATGGTTTGATATTATTACCTCTGCCACCGAAGGTAGGCGGAGGTTATGTTTTTGCCCGTCTGTTTGTGTGTTTGTCTGTCTGTGAGCAGGATATCTCAAAAAGTTGTGGACAGATTCAGAAGAAATTTGGTGGACAGGTTGTAGATGAATTGATTCGATTTTGGTGAAGATCCGGATCGAGATATTCAAACTTTATAAGTGATTACTCACCACTGAGAGATAAGGCCAAAAACAATAAAGCACGATATTTCAAAAGGTTATGAACGGATTCGGCCAAAATTTGGTGAACGAGTTGGTAAGGTGACAAGAACAAGCCAGTTAGATTTTGGTTAGAGTCTGGATACAGGTCTGGCCTATCAGTGCAATACAAAGCCTAAACTATTCAGCCTGGCGGAGGTATGCGCTCCACCAAGTGCCGTTCTAGTTTGGTAAGTACCATCTCATATTCATGTAGATCACGCCTCTTAAAACATTACGGTTTTCTTTTTTTTAAGAATATGAAAAATGCCTCTTCTTGTTATTTCGGTTGCCGACCCCTGACATAAGACAAAAAGCAAAATCAAGTTGCTGGTTCTTCCACTCTTATTTCGTACCCTTGTGTTGTTCCTCTCAGCCTTAAGCTCAGCAATCTCTTCCTCCTTCTCCAAGAGCTGTTCTCTGCAGCTCCCAAGCTCTTTACTGAGTGTGGCCAGCTCCTGCAGAAATCAGAAATAGCAAAAACGTTTCCATTGGAGAACATCCACATTTTGAGCTTGCAAATGGTAATACATGGAACGAAGTCCCAAAAGAGGAATGCCAACATCCTACATGAGGTGCACCCCCAATCCAACACTCTTGTAATCAATTTTGTGTTTTTTTTTTTCAAAGTAGGATTTGAAATGATGAAATTTAATTAAATGGTAAGTAAATTAATTTCTGGAAAACACTTTGACCAATGTTTTTGAATGTAACATGTTGTTCCATGTTGAGAATATCTTGTGATAAATGGTGCAATGTTTGTAGTAAAAGGCTCTTAATGGCAAAAAGGCACGACATAAGAATTGTTCGTGTTGATACTTCCGCCACCGAAGGTGGACGAAGGTTACGTTTTCACCCGTCTGTCTGTCTGTCTGTGAGCAGGATATCTCACAAAGTTAAGAACGAGTTTGAATGAAACTTAGTGGACAGGTTGGGTCCATGCCAAGGACGAATCGATTCAATTTTGGAGAAGATCCAGATCCGGATACGAGAATGTTTTGATTTTTACTTCTGTCACCGAAGGTGGACGGAGGTTATGTTTTCACCCTTATCGTCGGCAAAATGAAAAGTGTGTTTCCATCACAAGCTAAATGCATTGGAACCGTCAAACATGGAGAGGAATGTGATGAGTTTCTGCGTCGCTCTTTGTAACATTGACACACTGTAATTAAAATATAATTTTGTTTTCAGGAAGGTTTAAAAAGAGAAGAAGTCTGCACACTAAATAAAAGCTTTCGTGAACATTTTGAGAAGATGGATGGAATATTAAATTGTATTATCAATTATCACATCACCACTATTATATTAATTGTGTCACTGTCACCATCATTTTGTATGCAGCCTGTGGCTGCTGGTTGCAACATTGCTGGGAGTGCGGCTGTGCTGCCGATGCAGTGCCCCACTGCCAGTAAGCTGGCACTCATTTTACCGACCTTGGAAGGATGACAGGCCGAGTCAACCCAACTAGTGTTTTCTAACTGCACGAGAGGAGCTCAAACTCAAGACCCAAGATCTTAAACCAGCCACCTGAACCGTTAAGCCAACACCAGTCATGTGGTGGTGTTTGTGTGGTGGTGGAATAACTATTATTATTATTATTATTATTATTATTATTATTATTATTATTATTTTTACTATTATCTACATTGCACTGGCAAATGGCTTGTAGATTTGAGCCATAATGATTGCATAATGCTTGAATAAATAAAAAGGTAGGATGAGTTCGCCGCCAATCTTGCACTCGAATCAGAATTCTAATTGTATTTCTCATTTGTAATTGTGACACAATGAGCAGATAAGGATAATTTAAACGGACGTAAAATGCGACGAATGGAAGAAAAATTGCTTTTCTCATAGTAGACAACACCTGTTGCTAACTGAGGCTGGCTGCATGGCCTAGAGGTTTTGAGCACTCGCGTCTCAGCTGTCGGGCCTGGGCTCGAATCCCGACCCAACTAGAAACCGCCATCCTGATGTTTCGCAGGTACGTCGAGGCATCAATGCGTGCCATCCCTCAGATGGACGTTAAACTGGACGTCCCGCCTGCATGCGTTGGCTGTTGGTAGACCTTAAAGACCTCATTGGTGTCTTTCGGGAAGAGCAAGAGAGTTATCACCGGAACCCTGAACAAATTACAATGTCCGGCACCGATTGACCGCTGAGAAGGCAACGCCAAACCATCTGTCATATCCTTTGCCTAGAGACTGCTTTAGCAGCAATGACGCTTAGTCAAGGGTATGGTACATTTTATTTACTGTTGCTAACTTCATGTAACACACTTGTTACATGTGTAACACACATGTAACACTCCGCCACTGAAGGTGGATGGAGGTTGTGTTTTCACCCGTTTGTTGGGTCGCCGAAATAGGTGTCCCTTATTGTTAGTAATTGTGTCTGTTTGTTTGGATGTTTGTTCGTTTGTCATCAGCATAATTGGTAGTAAACATGGGCGGATTTTGACCAAATTCGGGTGGTAGGTACATCTTATGACCTAGTGCTTTGGAAATTGTGATGGTTGCTAGGGACGCTTTGGTTCCCCAGCAACAACCGAAAAACCTTCAAAATCGGTACCGTTCACACAAAATCAATTCCGAAAGCCATTATCCCACGTAGGGTTATGAAATTTGGCACGAATGATTTACAGGTGATGCTCTATCAAATATATTCCGCTTTTGTGATATACGGAATACTTTACCCGCAGCGCCCCCTACAATTAGGGTATGCGCGAAAATTGGTGAAAATTGAAGGCCCCCTAGCGACCAGGTGAGTGCATCGATACGAATGAACCTTTGCAGGTTCCTGGTACTCAATGAGTACTACAACTTTGCCTCAGGACATATTGACCGATTTCGCTTAGGTCAGGGGTCAAAGGTCAATTAGTGCAAAAATCGATAATATGCGAGAGCTGGAGGTGCCTTCGCGCCAAATGCTACTCCTAGGGTTATGGTCGGATGGTCATGAAAATTCACAATGATCGTCTGGAATACATTGTGCACAAACAATCGAGCTGGATTTTCGATTTAGATCTTTGTTCACCCACAGCACCCCCTCAAACTTTGGGGATTTCCGATTTCAAACTGCATTTTCGGTACTTTTCATTCAAATGGATAAGCCTGGTGTTGGCTTAGTGGTTAGGGTGGCGGCTTGGGATCCCAGGATCCTGAGTTCAAGCCCCGCTGGCTGCTGAATTAACACCAGGGGGTTGACTCAGCCTGTCATCCATCTGAGGTTGGCGAAGTGAGTACCAGTGTACTGGTCCCGGTGTATGCCCCGGTTAGAATAGGTGTACCATATCCCTGTGTGTCGTAAGAGGCGACCAGGGTTGGCGCCAGGAAGGGCATCCGGCCATAAAAAAAACATTGCCTCAAGAAAAAGCCTAACCCCTGCACAGCAGGGAAAAATGGCTGTAAAAACGGTCATTTTATTATTTATTATTCATTCAAATGGATACCGAGTAGTTATCAGTAGATGGAACTGGATGAGATTTGATATGCATAATCTTAAGGTGATTCCCTATCCGCTATATGACATCCATTTTGCTCTATATCTTATAGTTTCCATGCTCGGCGACCCATCGCCGCCTACCGGCTTGTCTGTCTGTCTGTCTGTGAGCAGGATATCTCAAAAATTATGGACGGATTCAGATAGAATTTGGTGGACAGGTTGGGTGTATGACGAGGACGAATTGACTCCATTACGGTGAATATCCGGACACCAGAATTTTTAAAGCCATTCTTCACCATTGAGAGATAGGGATAAAAACGATAAATAGCAAGATGTCTCAAAAGGTTATGGATGGATTCAGACAAAAACTTGGTGGATGAGTTGGTGAGGTGACAAGAACAAACAGATTCGATTTTGGTTCAGGTCCGGAACCAGATCTGGCCCATCAGTGGGATACAAATTATGAACTGTTGAGACTGGTGGAGGTATGCGCTCTACCGAGTGCCGGCTCTAGTTTATGGAGAGTTAGTTGGCAAGTAAGCTACGTCTCTGTTGTGTGTGACTCGCATTCATTTTCTGTTGCACAGTTCAGGAGCTGTTGAATAAGTTTTAAGGAGGAATTATTTGCGGTTGGCTTCCACAGGGTATTCAGGTCAGGGATTTTTTTTTTTTTTAATTAGATGAGATACCGGCACAGTCGCACCCACCGTTAAAACACTATGTGATCACTGACATCCCCAGACAAGTGTTAACAGGTAAAACAGCCAGCTTAACATCCCAACCAATAAAACGATGTACTTTGTGATCAGCCTGTGCACAGGTGTTATGTGTCAAATACCTTTCTTTCTTGTTTTTATTTACCCCCGAGAAGCATTCAAAAAGTACTACAAGTGAAATGCTCACAACTAATAATCCAACGGACGGTGACCTTTTTTAGTTCCTAAAAACATAGGTAGAAATGATTAGTAAGAAAGAATATATATTTGAGTATTATATATATATATATATATATATATATATATATATATATATATATATATATATATATATATATATATATATATATATATATATATATATATATATGCCACATTATCATAAGGCTAGATTGATAAGGATCTGAAGGATCTGTGTAAGACACTGACATGGACAAGGAAAGTGTGGGTGGGAAGGGGTCGATAATCCTGGTGTTTGCTTAATGGTTGGAGTGGGGGGCTTGGGATCCTAGGATCCTGAGTTCAAATCCCACTTGGCTGTTGAATTAATATCAGTTGGGGTTGACACTGCCTGTCATCCTTCCGAGGTCGGCAAAATGAGTGCTAGCTT
Organism: Eptatretus burgeri; assembly: GCF_056783735.1. Classification (NCBI taxonomy): domain Eukaryota; kingdom Metazoa; phylum Chordata; class Myxini; order Myxiniformes; family Myxinidae; genus Eptatretus; species Eptatretus burgeri. Next base: position 66,387,395 of record NC_140974.1, on the reverse strand, counting down.
GCTGGTATCCTGTGTCGGAGTGGTGACCCGTCCAGGATTGTGCCCAATAGCCAAGGAGACCGCTTAGGCAGCACCAACGCTCTGCACAGAGTATGCTCCCGATGGATAGATGTATGGAGGGGTAGATGACAGATCAAGTAGTGGGGAAGAATGAGACAAAATACGAGTTAATTTGTGTATATGGGAGACAGGGTTGACGGGATAACTCAGAGGTAGCAGACTCACCTTTCAGCCGTCTCCTCGAGGTACGATTCCCAACCCGATTACAAACTTCCACCCTGGTATTTCACAGGCAAGGTGTGCTCTATCCTTGAGTGTATCCAATGAGTCTATCACCATCATTGAGTGCTCTATCCTTCAGATGGGGTATTTAGTTGGGGACCCGCCACCTAGCACTGGTTGTCGTTGCTTGTTGAAGACCCCTAAAGTATATTTTGCAAGTAGTAGTGAATTTTTTCCAGCACCCCAGAGAAATTTGAAATTCTTGCCCTCTGCTATGGCTGCGAAGGCAAAGGGAAAGGATCCGGTGTATTTCCTTGTGCCGGAAGCTGTTTCAGCAGTCCCCGACGCTCTGTGTAAAGGGTTTGGGATGAATCCAATACAAGGGAGAAGATAAATCAAAGATCAAGATTACATGCACACAGGAAGGTTGGACTATAAATGGTGACGACGCTAGCCATTGATGAGCAGCCCAGCAGCAGCAGCAACAGAAGGTTTACGAGAATAATCTTCCTTTGATGAGACAAACTCGTGCCCTCACACTCGACACGCCGTGGGCTTGTGAAGTAAATAGCATTGGGAAAATGCACAGGTGCTGTTGAAATTAGTCAGCTCGGTACGAAGGGACATTGACTAAATCATCATGACTATACTCGTCTGTCGTTGTATTCGAATTTGACTCCACCAGGGGTTAAAGCCAGAAGCAGGCATCTGAGTGTTGATTATGCTACATGGCACTTTCCTTCCTTCCTGCAACATCCAAGGGGCAAAACAAAACCAGTCATTGGTGGAAAAAGCAGAGTGCACCTCATCATAGCTGACAGGGAAATAACGGTCCATCTGAAGAAGGTCTGATCCAGTAAGCAGCTCAAGGATCCGAGTTACCATAACGAGAGAATTACAAAAACCGAGGAAATAATCCAAATCTTCATAAATTTTCAAACATCCTGAAGTTGTAAAGTAATGTCTACTTCCGAAAAGAAGAACTTGGTCGTATCTTAGTCAAAGACATTATATGACTGACCAAATGGCACAGCCATTTCGATTGACTGATATGCCAAACCGAACCATCGTAGCGGGGGTAAAAACTTGTGAATCATTAAAGGTGTATGTCCTACAATCTTACTCAGATATTAATTGAATACGACCGCGACAAGGAAGACGGACACACGGACAGCCAGTTAAACCGACGTCCCAGCGAATCGCCCAACTTGTTACATCGCCACGTGGCTCTGCACAAACCGGGTCAAGGAGTGATACACATGGCCATCCACTTGGCCAATCGGATCTCACAAGATGGCATGGTGATAAGTGCGCTTGTGTTTGAGCAGTCTAGTCTGGGTTCTATTCTCAACACGACTATAAACTGTCATCATGGTGCTTCACATCAGTCGGTACTTCGGATGTGGCACTAAGCTGCGGGACCTGTCTGTTGGCATTGCTTGCTGATGGATGGATGTTCAGTATCTCAAGATATATTTTGATGGAAGATAGATAGGACAGTTATCACCAAGACACCATGATCAAATTACTCACTTAATTAGCCATTGGGGGCATGCTTGTCGTCGACTAATGATGGCTTTGGGACACTTTCAATGCGCTGAAGTCGTGGCAACCAACAGGTATAGGGTATCATGCCATAGATAATGGTCCTGCCATCATCATTCAATGAACTTAACCAGTCCAACTAGCCCCAAACTGGTAAACACACACACACACACACACACGCTCGCACAAAAAGACCACATTTCTAATCGAGATGTCAGTACCTGGCAATTTTGACCTCAACAATGCCGAAATTAAGAAAATGATGACATCGCAGGATCTGAAAAACTGAAATGAAAAGATCTTGGAAGTTGAAGAGAACTGAAATTGTCTCAGTGATAATTGGAGCAATGGAAATGATAAAGAAGAACCTTACAAAGATTGTTTTTTTTAAAAAAAAGAAAAGAAAACATCCCTGGGAATATTACCACTAACAAACTCGAGTTTTAAGCTGTCCGGGGCTCAGTGGCGATCTTCAAAAGATCCCTCAGAACAACACATTGAGAACAAGAAAACTTCACAGCTTACTCCATTAATCGTGACCCCTTACTGAAATGGAGGTTGATACTTTCCGAGGAGGACTTCGGTCCATCTCCTCAAATGCGCAAATGGAGATAACAACCAACGACACGCAAGCTCATAGGTACACACACTCATCTCCCAGCTGCCTATCCTTGGTTCAAAATCCTGACCCAGCTATAAACTATCATCCTGGTGTTTCACAAGCGGGCGATTCATCCATGTGTGTGCCGTCCCTCGGATATGCATTGAACTGGGCGTCCAATCTGCCAGCATTAGTTGGTGGACTTGAAAGATCCCACGGTGTCCTTTACCAAGAATAGGTGAGCTATCGCTGGCACCCTGAACAAATTACGAATTCCTGCCCTCACCTTCAGAGGGCACTGTATCGACGGCACAGCTGCACCCTACGCAAAAGATGCAACCAGCAGCCATGTGCTGCATATGAAAGGAAATGCGTGCGCACGCACGCACGCACACACACCTGAACAACTATCCAGCCAAAAACCAATTACCCAAAAGGTAATGTTCTGCAAATTCCTCAAACATATGTAGCACAACCGAGGAAGTATGTTACTATCATTTTATTTATATAAATGCAATCACAAGTCTCAAGTCATGCAGGTACAGGCAGGTGACCAAAAATAAAATCGCTCCCAAAAAGTCAAATAACGAAATCTCAATTCCCGGTCACCTCTCATCTCACTCCCTGGAACCAGCTCCATTGGTTACCATGGAGTTGAACCAGTACTTAGCAACCAGGAGAGCTATAAGTACATGACATCTCTAGAGGACTGCCAACCACTACCTCCACAACTGCCTTTGTTCACTCTCAATTCCCACTTGCTGCAGGTCCTATTTTGTGGTTCTCTCGATTTGCTCCATACCTGCCCGATATACGGGCCTGAGCTCTTTTAATTTCCAACCTGGAAAACCTCGCTGATCCGAGCTTCCCAGGTTCCACATTCCAAGTTAGAAAACTCTTACCTTTCCAGGTTGATACTTACAAACATGTACATTTTTAAGGTTCAAACACTTTTGATACATCGATCTCTCATTCATTAACCCAGACTGGCTCGTCGACATCATCTCGTCCCAACTCAGCGCTTCAAGTCATGATACATTTGTCAACTCTAAAAATTCCAGCTAAAAGTAAAAATGAATCAAAAAGTCTCGGAGTGCAGGGAATTTAGGAGGATTACTTGCAAATTTCAAGAGGAAATCTTTGGGAGACATCAATTGGAGACACATAGCAATTCAGATCGTTCTCAGGGTTACGTTGAAAATATGAACAACTCCTCGAATGTTGGAATGGTCATCAACTTCAGCTGTTCAGCTTCCAACTTTATCGCTTGCATTTCGTTGAGCTCCTCATATCTGTCTCCTTAAAATACTCCAAAAGGTCAGCCTCTCCAGGTCCTCAAGAACTCGAGCACCTCGAATGCTTAGAAACACGTCTTTTGACCTCGTGCGGCCTTTTATTCCCGACAGATTGGAGTGTCTCACCTGTGGCAGTGCCGCATTGAGTTGCCGTTGCAAAGCGTCCCTCTGTGATGTGACCTCGCGCAGTCGCCCTTCCGCCTGGACTAGGCTCTCTTGACTGCCCCTCAAGCTTTCCAGCAGCCGGTCCCTCTCGTGTAACATCCCCGCCATTAGGTGCTCAAAGGCGGCTTCATCCCAGACTCCGCCACCAGCGCCAGATCCTCTTCGTCCGCCAGAGCTTCCCATTCCTGGTGCCGAGCTCGCGGTGAGGCCCGCGGCCTGCATGAGTCCGGGTGAACCAGTTCCAGCCGACGAGGAGATTATTACACTTCCCCCGACTACTCCGGCCATCTGACTCGCAGTGACCCCTGAGCCAGTAATGCCTCCTCCACCACCACCGTCCTCAGAAATCGTGGGCATGACCTCACACATCATTGCGCCGTAGGTAAGGAAGCCCACGGCTTCAAGGAGATAGGTTGGAATGATGAAAGGCCCTCAGAAGAAAATCTGAAGCAAGGAGAATCTTTGGGAAAGAGGAGGAGGAGGAGGAGAGGGGGGGTGGGGAATGGGGCATAAATAGAGGAATTTGAAAGTCAAAAATGTGGCAGAAGGTGCTCTAAGGATGTACTGTGAGATGGCACAAGCTTGAGGCTTTCAGAATGACCTATTGTAAGCTGAAAATGGGGCCTTGATAGTTATCTGGGAATAGATTCAGGCATATCATGGTGTCTGCACATCTTTAGATCAATGCTGGGGAAGGACAGAAAAGAAAAAAAAATGAAGTAAATCAAGAGAAAAAAAAGCCAGGTCATCAGCATTCCTTATGAATCGATGGATTTTGGATCTAAAGCCACAAATCATCATCATCATCATCATAGCAACCATAGGACGAAGAAGAAGAATATGAAGAGGAAGAAGAAGAAGAATATGAGGAGGAAGAAGAAGAAGAAAATAGGAGGAGGAAGAAGAAGTATAGGAGGAGGAAGAAGAAGAATGCCCACACCTCATGCGTTGAGACACCACTTCAGCAGATCCCAGCTGAGGAGCGAGCACCGACCTCGACAGGAAGTCTCACAAAACGATACACTGTACTGTATATTATGTTCTCTTGAAAATGAAAATAAAAACCACATTTAAAAAATGTCACCACAAAGCACGAACGGGCCTCAGGTCGCCGCGCATCCGCGCCTCTCGCTGTTCTCCATGTGCACCGACAAAAAGGTCGCCCGTTCCCGCGCGATCCACGCGATCCACGCGTTTCTGGGTTGATTTAGTTTTTTGGGGGATTTTCGTGGAAATTTAAATTTCAAATCGAGCCCGAAAATCGCGAGAGGGATTAAATATGGATTAAAAAAAAAAAAAAACCACACACAAAACTGAGCCTGTGGTGATGAGAGAGAGAGAGAGAGGAGCGTTCGGCGGTGGATGGAGGATGGAGGATCTAGCTCATGGGCGTCGGCTATCCGACCGGCGGTCTCGTCGCTTCTTCTTTGAAATGAGATTTTAAAATGTTAAAATAAATAAATAATCAATAAAAACCCTGTACTCGTCGAGACCAGTCGGTGGTCGGACCAGGGAGGGTGGACAGAGACAGGGAGGTCGCCGAATCGAGGTCTCGAATCACATGTGGAGATGGTGGGTCCAGAAATCCGGGCGGTATATCCGATGGTCGGCCGCACGGTGCGCGGGATCAAATTTTAATCGCATCCGCTGGAGCTCGCTTTCCCCGGAGAGATGGACACGGAAGAGACGAGTCAGGGTTGAGGGTTTTGTGAGGGGGGGGTCTATATGAGGATAAGCTGGGGGGGTGGGGGAAGGGGTAAAGGCGGCTCGAGCGGATGGCGCGCGCGCGCTTCACGAGGGGCCCGGCGGTCCGGGGCAGGCTCAGCCCGCCTTGGATCCCGCGGACGAAGCCCACCGACCTGAGCTCCGGGAGCGCTGGCCCCGCCCTGCACGATGCGCTCCCCTTCCCTGTCCCGATCCGGTGTCAGCCTCTCCCGGCCAGCTTATCCCCGTTTCCCGGTGTGCATCCCTCCGGAGGTCTTTTACTTCTTCCTCGTTTTACAATTTTTTTTTCGCAAAACGATTCCCCCCCCCCACCCCAGATTTTATTCCCCCCCCCACCCCAGATTTTATTCCCCCCACCCCAGATTTTATCCCCCCCTCCCACCCTCCTTTCAATTTTAATGGGTGCCCTGGGGGCAGCTAAAGCAGCGCCCCCAGGGCTCCAGCTGTCTTGGTTCCTCTTGAGTCGAGAGGATAGAAGAGGAGGAAAATTGGGTGAGAGGGATGGGGGGGGTTTCCTTTGGAAGGGGCGGGGGGGTGGTGAGAGTGCGTACAGGGGAGGGATAGGATTATGGGAGATAAAAGGGAGGGGAGATTCAAAAAAAAAAAAAAAAAAGGGAAAAAGACAGGAAGATATGAGGTCGGGGGGCTGGTATACAAAGGAGGAGATGGAGAGAAAGAGGGAGGGAGAACCAGAGGAAGAGAAAGAGACAGAATTGGAGATTATAGCGAGAATGGGGGGGGGAGGAGGTGCTCTCCGAACGATGATGTCACCGTATAGTGCATTGCGGCAGCAGGCAGAGTTGGGGGGGGTGAGGAGGAGGAGGAGGAGGGGGGGCTGCCAAGGGAACCGTGGGGTTGGGCTGGAGGTGGCAGCCCACGTGATTGGCAACCCGCGCACGTGAACAAGATGAACTATAAATAGTGAGAACGAAGGTGAAAAATCCACTTCATTCTCTCCTCTTAATCCTTCTGTTCCTTTTATCCGATCATTCATGATCTCGCTCATCCTTTTACATCCCCTCTCCATTCCCATATTTATCCGACCCCAAACCACCATTTCCCTCGATCACGTTTCCACGACCTTAACACACACACACACACACACACACACACACACACACACACACACACACACACACACACACACACACACACACACACACACACACACACACACACACACACACACACACACACACACACACACACACACACACACATCAAACGCAAATATTTTAACCGTTTTTTTTTTTTTAAACGAGTCACGTGATGTTCACGAGCAACGTCAACGTTTGATTTTGATACAAGTCGAAAGAATATGCAAATAAATAAATAAACGGGATTTTTTTTTTATCGCTCCAGTGGTTTTAAAAGTATAAAGGAATGTTTTTGTTGGGAGTTTCTGTTCGTGCTGACAGTGCCGGAGGAGTCTCGAGATGCGAATTGTTTCGTTAATATTTTCATTTGTGACGTCACGCTGTATGACGTCATACGGTGGTACGACGAGCAAGTGGTCGGCCAAGTTAAGCCAACGAGTGATATTGACAGAATTGTGTTGTTTTTTGAACATTTTTCTTTCTTTTTGTGTTGAATAATAATTTTAGGACCACACCTTTGCGAGGCAGTGGTTCATTTTCAACTTTTAGCTCGTGGGCTGCAACGGCTCGTCTTTAATAATATGTTCCATTGTCTATCTGTCACAATGGAGTTTAAAATTTCATCGATTGTGTGTACAGGACGGATTGCACGGTCCAGGTAGTTTATTAGAGATAATAATGGATTAAAAATACAAACAAATAATTATTTTTATGACTTAATTGTGGGGATGCCAGGATAGCTCAATAGACCCATACGACAGACTGATTTAAGCAGGTCCAGAAATGGGCCAAAACTACACGGACAAAATGCCCGTTCCGGTCCGATAACCGCTATAGCCATCTGGGAAGGTATTCACAGTTTCGCACACCTCTGAGCTGTTTAGCCTGGGTTCAAATCCCGACATAGCCCTAAACTGCCACTCTGGTAATTCACATGCAGGACGACAGAGGCATCAATGTGTCGCTCGGAAGGACGTCCCGTAGACTATAGCACTGGCCGTTCCCTGGTCACGAGAGATCCCACGATATACAGTATTTATGAAGAGTAGGAAAGTGATCGCTGGCACCCTGACAGACAAATCACAATAATGTCCTGCACCACCTTCAGTCCATGGTTCAGCCTGGCCATCGGGTTCGTGAAAGACTTGGGCCAAAAACTTTCCCGAGCTGACCCCATAAGGTGGGAATAATTGGGTCTGTTAAGTAGTAGTACTAGTAGTAGTCGTTTATTTAATTATGAACGAGAACGGCATTCGGTAGAGTGTATTCCTCCGCCAGGCTCACCAGTTTACGGTTTGTACCACACTGATGGGCCGGATCTGAATCTGGACCTTAACCAAAATCGAATCGGCTTGTTCTTGTCACCTAACCAACTCATCCACCAAGTCTTGTCACTACTCGTCCACAACTTTTTGAGATATCGTGCTCACAAACAAACAACAAAACAAACAGTGGTGAATGCAGTACACCATCTCCATCCACCTTTAGGTGGTGGAGGTAATAATTTAAGTCGGCCATCATAGTAATCCCACATAAAACAAGGTGTGTGTGTGTGTGTGTGTGTGTGTGTGTGTGTGTGTGTGTGTGTGTGTGTGTGTGTGTGTGTGTGTGTGTGTGTGTGTGTGTGTGTGTGTGTGTGTGTGTGTGTGTGTGCGTAAAAATCATGGAAATAAAATATGGGAAGGCCAATCTCTGCCAAATTTTCCATACCTGTGAAAGGTACCCAGGGTCAGGTCATGGGCCCCCCAAAATATCCCCCCACTCCCACGAGTGTGAGACAACTTTTGAGTGTAGTCTGTGTGTGGCGGGGCCAATCTCCACCAAACTTTGCATACGTACTGGGGATACCAAGAGGGGATGGGTATTACTAGTCTATATAACACTACACTTGTTCATCCGTCTGTGTGTAACGCTCCTTCACACCCATTGGATGGACAGCTGACCTGACTCCACCCACAATTTTAACTTGAAAATCATTCCGCCACCGTGTTGGTGCTTAGCGAAGCCAGACATTTACGGAGCTGCCAAAATCACAATTTCCATGCCCTCCCTATAAGTTTTCCCTTTAGTGTAAAACGACCAAAGCGATTGTTAAAAGAATCATCAAATATCGAAAGGTTAGAGCCGATAAGCGCCATGGGCCTTGTGAAGGCCACAGGAGTTTATAGCCCTCAAGCTTCATTTCAGAGGCTTCAAGCCTCTGGTGTCAGCCTATGGGCCAGTGCAATTGGAATCTATCCGAGCTACGTATATAACGACAATGTATTGAATATGCACATAAGTGGCAGTGGACATGTTTTTGTTTGAAACCTGTTTTTTCATTAATTTTTTTTCGGGAGCGATTGAGGCAGCGGTCTGTTGCCTATACACCGCCCAAATAACTTTGTGCCATTCTCTCAAGCAAGGGCTTTTAGCATGGAGGTTACATGTGTCCTTGCTATTATTTCCGACTATTTTCTCTTAAACAACTTAACTAGTGACTTTAGAACGGTGTTTGTCTGAGAATTTTCAGGAATCTCATGAGATTGTGAAGGAAAACATCATTATTTACTTTTATTGATGTGTATATCTTCATCAGGAAGAAGATAATTCGTTTATGGTCATTTATTGGCACAATTAGGCTGCTCATGGACACTTGAGAGTTGCAATTCTACGAGGTTTCGCATATCTCGCGGGAATGTGTGTTGGACAGGCGACTGACCATGATGAGCCACGACATGTAGGAGCCATGCTGTTGCTGTTTCGATCCCGCTTTCTGTGAAGTTGGTGATTGCATGACAGGGGAGGGGAAAGAGTTAACTATTCCATTACTTTGGGAGGGGGAGGTTGAGGCTTTGGGGGACGGGGTTGAAGACTTTCGGTCAGGGTGGGGAGAGGGTTGGAAGACTTAGTGTAGGTAGGGGATTGAAGCCTTAGGGTTGGGGTGGGGAGGTGGAGGACTTGGGGTTTGGGAGGGGGGTGTGTGTGTTGAGGACTTGAAATCACATTTTATAATGTGTGGATGTTCTGCAGGTCCCTGCTGGTGTGTAATAATGTGCCATTGTTTCCAGTTAGCCCTTTTGACGTTCCCATCTGAGCACCAATCTCACGCTTTTGGGATCTGGGGTTTAAATCCAGTACAGTGCTCTCTGGGCTGGCAGGATGGCCTAGAGGTACACACAAGCACCTCAAAGCTGTTTAGCCTGGGTTTGAATCCCAACTATAAACTGTCATTCTGGTATTTTACATGCAGGGTGATTCATCAGTGTGTGCCGACCCTCGGGTGGACGTTAAACTGCTGAATTTTAAACTTAAACTGAAAAAACGGCTGCTGAATTAACACCAGGTGGGGTTGACTCAGCCTGTCATCTTTCTGAGGTCAGCAAAATGAGTACCAGTGTACTGGTAGAGGGGCACAGCATCAGCGGCACAGTCACGCTTCCAAGAAATGATAGCTACTTGGCAGCCAAGCTGCCACACGCAAGCACAGAGAACCATGTCCTTTAAATTTATTTAAAATTCTACTGAAACCTCACAATTTCCCTGTCCTATATATGATGTGTGTATCCAAGCTCCACATCAAGCAAAAGGAGAAAAAACCCCACACAACGAATCCATACGATTTGGATTCATTTAGTACTAAGCCCTCATTAGAGAGAAACAACCAGGTGTACAATTATGATATGAAAGAATGCACGGTTTTGAGGTTTTTTTCACATCCTTTTGGGCCACAAGGCAAACTTAGACAGCCATATTTGGGGGGAACTGGGGAAAATTCCGTGAAACACAGGGTGTGCACAATTTGCATCGACAACATAAAGCATGGACACATTTTGTACAACTTACCTGTTCATTTACCAATGGCATGTTACAGCTTTCAAGAGACAACAGTGGAGGTAGAGGTTTACATGTAACCCTTTCTCAGCCTTTGAAGCATATTGTTTGGATGTTTTTTTTCTGTCGAAGTCGAGGCTCATTGAAGAGGAACAGCAAAGAACAGAGTGCAAGGTAACAGAACAAAGGGAACAGCAGAAAGAGAGAGAGGGAGCACACCAACAGCAGGGTTGAGGAACAAAATGGAGATTTGGACAAATAAGGGAAGTGGGAATAATAGGAGGTAGGAGGACACAGGGGTTTGAACAAGGGGGATTCAGAAACAAACTCTCAGGAGAGAAAAAGTGGAACTAGGATAGAGGTGGGCCTGGGAGGGGGGATTAATGGGGGTAGAAAATATTGTGGTTTTGGATGGTGGTTAAGTTGAAAACTATTACACTGAAGGAAAATAACAATCTCACATATTTCTTTCTTTGCTCTCTTCCAACAGCATCCTTGACAAAATGTTCAGGTCACAGCAAACTGAGCTTTTTGGAAGAAAAAAAAATCCACATTTCAAAAACTAAAGATGATTTGTGGCCAAGCCAAGAAATCTCGAAGGGTTAACCAATGAGAGAGAGAGAGAGAGAGAGAGAGAGAGAGAGAGAGAGAGAGAGAGAGAGAGAGAGAGAGAGAGAGAGAGAGAGAGAGAGAGAGAGAGAGAGAGAGAGAGAGAGAGAGAGAGACAGACAGACAGAGACAGACAGACAGACAGAGACAGACAGACAGAGACAGACACAGACAGAGACAGACAGACAGAGACAGACAGACAGACAGAGACAGACAGAGACAGACAGACAGAGACAGACACAGACAGAGACAGACAGACAGAGACAGACAGACAGAGACAGACAGACAGACAGAGACAGACAGAGACAGACAGACAGAGACAGACAGAGACAGACAGAGACAGACAGAGACAGACAGACAGAGACAGACAGAGACAGAGACAGAGACAGAGACAGAGACAGAGAGAGAGAGAGAGACAGACAGAGACAGACAGAGACAGACAGAGACAGACAGAGACAGACAGAGACAGACAGAGACAGACAGAGACAGACAGAGACAGACAGAGACAGACAGAGACAGACAGAGACAGACAGACAGAGAGACAGAGAGACAGAGAGAGAGAGAGAGAGAGAGAGAGAGAGAGAGAGAGAGAGAGAGAGAGAGAGAGAGAGAGAGAGAGAGAGAGAGAGAGAGAGAGAGACAGACACAAATGGGAGTTGCAACTACACGGGGATTGCATCATATAAGCAACGCAGGTTTGGGTTTCTTAATTATGAGCTGGTAAGTATACACACGAATTCTAAAACGTTATGTTGATAAAAAAAACATCCATATATATATATATATATATATATATATATATATATATATATATATATATATATATATATATATATATATATATATATATATATATATATATATATATATATATATATATATATATTGTTGTGGTTGACCAAATTCGCAAACCACCATTCAGGTCCCTTAGGTGAGATATCTCGGTAAGTATATGTGTAGTTAGGCCCAAACCCGTTGTCTAGAGGGAATAAATGTCATTCATGAGGGCTGCGACTCTTCAGGATAGCCGTTTTTCTTTTACTATCTTTATTTTGGACCAGCCGCCATTATTACCACCACCAACCACGTCTCAACAGCCATCACAACAACCACCAACCACAACGCGGCCATCACAACAACAACCACCAACCACAACGCCGCTTCACCACAACCGCCACCACCTTTACCGTCACAACTCGCCACCATCGCATCACCGTCATCTCGCGCCACTCGTGGGCACCGATGCTGGACTCGTGCGGGGCGCGCACCGAGCAGCCTGTTCAAAAGCATCGCGGACTTTCCGCAGAAAAACGGATCAAAAACGATTCACGCCCACTTTTCCTCGGGCCAATGGGGAGCGAGGTGAAAGGTCGGAGGCAGAGGGTCAAAGATGAAAGAGCGAAGCCACGGGGCTTATAAAAACGACTGCGTTCGTCAGACAAGTTGAGTAAGAGTGGAGGAAGAGTTCAGTTAGCAGTTCGCAGTGGGCAGTGGGCAGTTGGCAGTTCGCGGTTGGCAGTTCGCGGTTGGCAGTTCGCAGTTGGGAGTTCGCGGAGTCGGAGCGAAGAGGACGAAGCTGTGGAGAGGTGGCGGCGGCGGCGAAGGCGGTTGAGGGGGTGCTCGCGTCGGATTCGGGGAACTGCGGAGGGAGAGGCCGGCGGCGCGACCGAGGTCGTGGTGGAGACGCTCGTCGCGGGACCCGAGATTTTGTGAAATCCTCCTTTCCCCGAGCATCAGCAATCTCCTCCTGTTTCCCCCCGCGCTGAGATAGTGCGACAAAAGGGGGCCCCCTTCCCACCCCCTACCAGACACTGTCCGCGAGGCCCGCGGAGTTGAGGCACCACCGCCACTTCGCGTCTCATCATCAGATGGGTAGGCCCGACACGGTCTCGGCCCCAGGCCCGCCTACCCCCCTCATCCTGGAGGGTGGTTCTCTTTTCTTTTGCTTTGGGAATATGTGTTGTCGGCGCCGTCTGTGAAGTAAAATTGTATAAGTGTTGCCGAGTGCCCGGTAGTCGGATAGATCTGCATTGTCGCATTTGCTTTTTGTCTTCTTCTTTTACATGTGCTTTTGGTGGAATTGTATATGTCTGCTTTCCGTTCATCGCGAAATAAATGTGCTTATTATTGAACTGTTTTCCCGCTTCGCTTTGTCATTTCTTTCATTGAATCCCCATCTTGCTTCACGTAAAGGGTTGGTCGTGGGCTAAGACGCCCGATAATTAATCGAACTGTCGAGGCCGACGAATAACACCGCTCGGTTATCCCGATAGTACGGAACGGGTCGCTTAAGTGGCCCGTGTCCGAAGTCGACCTGCGGCGAGGTGCGATCGCCCGGTCTACCCTCCGTTGGGTACTTAGGTAGGTCGAATTTGGCGAGCAACCCTATCCCACGCGGGGGCCGATTGGCTTGATCGCGGTGAGACCGAAAGGTCCACCCGTGACTGGTTCCCGGCGTTAGTCCGAGAGGGTCACGACTGGATTGTCCGTCCGGTGGGCGACGTGCCGCGATTCGAGTTACGTGGCCGTTCGCACGCCGGCGGGCGCGAATCCGCAACAATATATTGTTATGTGGAGCCTGGTGTTGGCGCAGTGGTTCGGGCAGCGGCTTGGGATCCAAAAGGTCCCGAGTTCAAGCCCCGTTGGGCCACTGAATTAATACACCAGGGGGTTGACTCAGCCTGTCATCCTTCCGAGGTCGGCGAAATGAGTACCAGTATACTGGGCCGGTGTATACCCCGGTTAAAATAGGTGTACCATATCCCTGTGTCGTAAGAGGCGACCAGGGTTGTGTCAGGAAGTGCATCCGGCGTAAAACATGTGCCAAATCACTATGCGGATCATACGGATGATCCGCTGTGGCGACCCCGAACGGGAGCAGCCGAAAGAAGAAGAAGAAGAGGAGAATATATTGTTATGTGATTCCGCCGCGTTCGGCGTGCGGACGACCCTTTTGGCCACATCGTGGTCGAGCGCCCACCGAAGGCCGCAATCCAGTCGTGGCTTTGCGGACCAACCCCAGAACCCAGCCACGGATGCCTTAACACATCATAAACTAGTCAATTATTCTGTCCACGCGCTACAGGGTCAATCGTCGAATTGTCGATATACCTAACTATTTGCGCGGACTGAAATACCGAGAGT
>NC_140974.1:66353179-66368179 GCF_056783735.1 Eptatretus burgeri | reverse complement strand
GACCATTTCAGTTTCTTTCCAAGATGGCCGCCAAATTCAATATGGCCACCACCGAATAAAAAACTGCTTTCTGACTTGCTTATAATATTCAAATGTACTAATTTCATATTTTTCATGCTCTTTACCTGTGATATTGCATAGTTAGTTTCTATACTGATGTTTGCATATTTCAACAATGCAACAATTTTAAAAATGCCACAGAAATCCAAGATGGCCACCATGCTTAAGCAGTTGAGGAGATCTACTTCCATATCTTGCACAGTGTTATCATGAGACTCAACTATGTCTTTCACATGACTGAGCCACCTATAAAGCAACAAGAAATAAGCATATAGGCACAAACAGTGTGACAGTTCAGTGTTCACATTCACAATAATCTACTAGTATTCGAAATATAAATAAATGTGTTGGCAGATGCACAATAAGCGAGGTCCAACGACTAGAACATATTGAACTCACCTGGCATTGTCCTGCAGTGCTGCATACAGTCTTTCATATGAAGCAGGTGGGAGAACCGAAACTTCTGGTACTGTTGGTTCTTTTGTATGTAGGGAAGCCGGTGGTATGCTGGTGTATTCCTCTGGCAATTCTGATAAGGTCTTCTCTTTAGACTCACTTTGCCGGAGGATCTCTGTGTCTCTCTCTACTCCATGGACATCGTTGTTCGGGTGCTGAAAGAGGGATATTCCTCTGCCATGATATGCCCCTTGAGCGGTCCTGGAAGTAGGATTGTGGTCTATGTTATCAACTGCACTTGTGGTGAATAGACCATGGCGTAGGTTTGCAGGACAAACAACATATTCTGCTTCATATCTTGCACAAACTTCATTACCCAAATCTTTTGAAATGGTAAGTACTCTGTCATATGATACGGAGAGCCCAAGGTCATACATTCTGTCAATTAACTCACGCTTTCTTGTCCTGGCATGGATGAGGAGTCCGACGTAAATAGCCAGGGGTGTCTCACGATCCACACTGTGGTAGTGAGAGGTGGATCCTTCACGACGTCGAATTATGACATTTTGGCGTATAAGCTGCGAGACAGTTAGTATTGCCTGGGTATCAGTGGCATTGCTTGATTGCTGCACTATGTTTGATCCACCCATTATCATCGCAACGAGGGTCGTCAGAGACTTAAAAACTGATTAGTGCTGACACTCCTTGGAGCATTTCCCCATAAATACAGACTTTTCAAGCTTCAGAATGTCCTTACGAACGATTTCAGCTGCCTTTGCCAACACGACAGCCTCCTCGTCAGTCACTTTCAAATGCCCTCTTTAGTGCCAGTCCGATGTCATCCTGAAAAGCAAGAAGAACGTTCCTGCCTTGCTTGTGGGCTTGTATTATATGTGGGCCTTGCTTCTGTCTCTGTTGAGACAAAATGCATTTTGTCCAATCTATCGGCGATGATGATTCAGATGTTGGAGTTTCTGGATTAACGTTGTCTGGGGTCTAAAATCTTGAAGGATTTAGCCATTGTTGGTATTTTGATTACGACACCACCACCACAGCTTCTACAACTAACAACAGCATGCACTGTGATATGGAGATACTGATCTGAAAGAAGAAAATGAAGGATGAATGAATGGATGAATGCGTGCGATATACACAGATTAACTGGAAGAACGTTAACTGTGATGCATGGTACAATTACCACATTACAGTTTCATATGTTTGTCACCATTTTATCATGTGGCAGCCATTTTGAATTTGAAAGCCATCTTGGTTAAGAAATGAAGAACATGTGAAACTTAAAGTAAAAGTTAGTGACATTTCACATTTCTGGTCAATTTTCCAACCAATCATAGGAAATATATTCATTTATATGGTTGTATCGGTAATTTCACCCATGGCGGCAGTCATTTTCAAAATGACCGCCATGTTGGAAAAAATTCAGTTGGCCCCATGTCTAATATTGTTCAGGAGGTAAAACACTACAACTGCGCAAAGTTTCATGCTTTTCACCAAAAGTGCACAATACTTCCACCATTCTGCAGCACTACAGTATTAAATATAGTTGTTAGGAATCCAACCCAGACTACATAACTCAGAGGTATGTCTGCTATCACCACACCACCCTGTCGGACTTGGTTCTGAAGTACCTTGAGGTTCCGAATGATCTTACAGACATAGTTCGGTTTGATTATAGTCTTACAGACACAATCAGGCTTGACTTACAGATATCACACATAATAGTGTTTTACAGGCATCGTTAGAATTGTATTATTTAGCAGGAAAAACTCTGGTCCTTTTTATACATCGGTCGTGGCTCAGAGAAGTGTGGGACAAAAGAGGAAGAGAGACACATGCACAACCAGTGAAGCAATTAGAGATACAAACGTACGAGGGGGACACAGACACACTGGCAAAGGATGGATATCTGAAGAATTCCTTCAACTTGGACTGCACTTTGACCCAACATTTTGGAGACAGCGAAAAAATTCAAACAACCACTCGTACAACAACTACTGCCATTTCTAGGCAGACACTCCAAACAACAACCACACATTCTTGAGTCAATCTAAAAATTCTACAAGTATTTAATAACAATTAAAACAATCAATTGTCCTTTGCAAATGACCGAGTGACCAAATGAATGGCCCTTCGGATCATCAGCTGGGAATGGTTCGTCACCGATGTTTTGACCTTTTCTTTAATCGAGGTTTATAGACAGGCAGGACAACAAACAAGAAGAAACTAGGACAGCACTCGGTAGAGGACATATCTCCACCAGGCTGAACAGTTTACGTTTTGGATCCCACTGATAGGCTGGATCTGGATCTGGACCTTAAAGAAAATCGAATCCCTTTGTTCTTGTCACCTTCCCTACTCATCCACCAAGTTTTGTCAGAATTCGTCCACTTGTTGAGATATAGTGCTCTCCAGTACAGTGTGTCGTTTATGGCTCTATCTCTAAATGGTTTAAAGAATCACTTAAAAATTCTCGTACCCAGATCTGGATCTTCACCAAAATCGACTCAACTCATCCTTGTCAGACACCCAACCTGTCCACCAAATTTCGTCCGAATCCGTTCACAACTTTTTGGGACAGACAAACAAACAGACAGACAGATTGGGGTGAAAACATAACCTCCATCCATTTTCGGTGGCGCAGGTAAATATATGCATGAACACCATTCATGACAACAAAATATTTTGCAACAACAATGATAGCAATAATAATAATGTCATTGCCATCATTGTAACGGACGATTGGAAAACCCCAAAAACACTTTTTTGAAAATGATCTTTCATGTAGGGTGGAATGAATTATGGGAATGAACAATGTTAGATTCGTAAGACATTGACGAATAGCCAATATAGACCTGGGCAGGTTGGAATTATAAAAGTCCATTACCCTGTTGTCTCCAATCTCTTTCCACCCCTTCAAGCATAGCCTGTGACCTCTAACGCCATTAAACAATGTAACAACTAGAACGGCCACTCGATTGAGCGCATACCTCCGCCAGGCTGGACAGGGTACGTTTTGGATCCCACCGATTGGCTGGATCTGGATCCGGACCTGAACCAAAATCGAATCGTCCTGTTCTTGTCACCCAATAAACTCCTCCACCAAATTTTGGCATAATCCATCCACAACTTTTTCAGATATCGTGATATACATAGCGTTTTTTGGCCATATCACTAAATGGTGAAGAATCACTTTTCAAAGATTCTCCTATACGTATCCGGATCCAGATCGAAATCGAAATCGAATCAACTCGTCCTTGTCGCACAGCCAACCTGTCTACCAAGTTTCATCCAAATTCATCCACAGCTTTGTGAGATATCATGCTCACAGACAGACAGACAGACAGACAGGAGTGAAAACATAACCTCCATCTACCTTTGGTGGCACAGGTAATATACCTAACATGTTCCCTCCTTGATCCTCCACCTCGTCCGATCCCATCCGTTTGGAAATATGAAAATTGTTGCAGCTCAATTTCTTCGGCAAATCGCCCTGGTCGTGGCATTAACCGAGTGGTGGAGGATGGTGCATTTATCAAAATGTTAAAAATGTTTTAACAAAAAGAAATGTTTTAATAATCGTTGCTAGGAGACCTGAACAAATGACGTAACCGATTCCCCGCTGGCCACGTGACGACCGACCCCCTTCACAGCGACTTTCTCATGTCGTCACGTTTTGTCGCCGGGAGGTGATGATGTAATGCTGATTGTGCGTGCGGGGGTTTCATCACTCATCGTTCGCTCTGCATTCATTGGTTCGGTGCAAATGGTGATCATGGCCAGGTCCTGAATGCGATAACCCTTACATGTTTGACATCATTCAGTCAAACGTTTCATTTATCGAACAAAACGTCACCCCACACACACAGGCGATGGACTTCACGGACACGGCTTTGGACAATGACGTAGGACAATGACTAGTGGGGGTCGAGACACGTTCGTAAATTTAAAGCCATTTCATTTCCCCCCCTCCCTCGGCTCACCCATTAATTTCTTGCACCCAAAACCCTCTCCCCTTCCCCATTAGCGCAGTCGCCCAATTATCCATAACAGATGGTCAAACCCCCTCTTTCGTGTCTGTTTTACTTTCGCTGGCGACCTGAGCAGGTCGTAAATCCGCGCGTTTTCTGATTCGAGCCACAACGTTTTGGCAAAACGACCAACCATTGCATGCCAACAATAATATAACATTGTGATAACGTCATGTGATGTACAGGTAGTGGCCAAAAAAGAAAAAAAGGGAAACACCAATTTAAAGTCACTTATTAAGGTATTGGGCCACCACATGCAGCCAGTACGGCCTGTATGTGCCCGTGGCGTAGAGTCCACCAGCGTCTGTAATTCTGCAGGAGGGATGAGGCGCCATTCATCCATGAGAAATCATCAGCTCACACCTGTTGGATGGAGGTGGAAAAGGTTGTCTCATACGGCATTCCAAAATATCCTATAAATGCCCCCATTGGGTTCAGATCTGGTGACTGAGAAGAACATGATATATGGACAACATCAGTGTCATGCTCATCAAACCAATGGGTGACCACGAATGCTTTGTGGCTCGGGGCATTGTCATCCTGGAAGACACCCCTCCCAGCAGGAAATAAATGCTGCAACACGGGGTGAAAATGATCACTCAGTACCATTAAGTAGTGATGGGCATTGACCTTGCCCTCTAAGTGAATGGCTGCACCCATACAATGCCAGGAGAATGCACCCCACAACATTACAGAACCTCCAGAACCATTCACTGGTGAAACCAAAAACTCAGGGTTGTAGAGTTCTTTAGGTTGGCGCCACACATGCACTCGTCTTGTTGAGAACATGGTGAAGGATGATTAATCTGATCATATCAAATTTCTCCACTGCTGGGAAGTCCATTGCCTGTGTTCTTTGCACCACTGGACTCACAGACGTCCATTGTCAGGCGTGTTGTGTGGTGAGTGCACTGCAACCCAACTATAGTATCCAACTCTGTGCAGTTCTCGATGGACCATTTTTGATGAAACAAGCTGCTCACGCCCCAGTATGAAATGTACAGTCAATTGATTTGCAGTTGCTTGCTTGCTTTACCTCGAACTTCAAATATCACAATCTTGGAGTCTGCACTTCAACCCACTGTTGCCCTTTTCTGATGATGTCTTTCCCTTGGAGTTCCATGCCAACATTACCTTGGACACCGTTGCTCATGAAACATCAGCAAGTAAAGCTGTTTGTTGTTACTGCAGTTCGTGAAGGGGTGTGTGCTGGCCCCCACACTTCTCAGCACTTGTATGGACTGGATTCTGGGGAGAATGTCAGAGAGATCAAGCTGCGGTGCATCGTTTGGGAATGTCAATATCTCTGACCTTGATTTCGCAGATGATGCAGTCATCTTTGAGGAGACGCTGGATATCCTTTGAGGGGCTCTCAAGGTGCTGAATGAGGAGTCGTAGCCGCTGAGATTACGGGTTTCCTGGGTCAAAACTAAGATCCAGGCTTTCAATGACATCTTGGATGCTGCTGTCCTGTCTGTACATGTTTGTGGTGAGGATGTTGAGGTCGTGGAGAGTTTTACTTACCTTGGCAGTGATATTCATGTCTCTGCTGGCTGTGAGCCAGAGGTCAATGGAATTCTGGGTCAGGCCTGGAGAGTCATGGATTCACTGGATAATGGGGGTGTGGCGCTGCCGGTACCTGTGCAGGACGAAAGTCCGAGTCTTCAGGTCCTTGGTGCTTCCAGTCCTGCTCTACAGATGTGAGACTTGGACTCTGACCAGGGATCTGAGACGGAGACCTAATTCCTTTGGTACCAGGTCTCTTTGGAGAATCCTTGGCTATCGCTGGTCAAACTTTATGTCCAACGAATGGTTGCTGAGAGAGACTCAAATGAGATTTATTACTTGCATAGTCCATGAGCGTCAGCTGCGGCTATGTGAACATGTGGCTCGTTTTCCTGATGTCGATCCTGCTCAACAAATTCTCGCAGCGAGGGACCCTCGTGAGTGGAGGAGGCCAACGGGACGACCGCGTGCCTCATCTTTGCATCAGGTTTATCAGCATCTCAAGGCGATGGGAATGGGCCAGGCACCTGGCTGGGGGATGGCCAGACAGAGGCCCCTGGAGCACCGGCGGAAAATAGACGCAACAATGTGCTGCTCCGGCGCATGCTCTCGTACCTGAGCTGAGCTGTCACTGAAGCTCCTGTCAAACGCACCCCACCAATCACCCCTCTTTCAAAGTCACTGAGGTCTCCCCTTGCAGACATGCCAGCCATAATTATAGGCAATTAGGCCTGTGCAGCATTTTTATACATGACCCTAAGCATGCTGAGATGTTATTTGCTTAATCTACGCATCGGTCATGCCTGTGTCGAAGCCGTTGCTTTCAATATACTTGTTATTGCTCATTTACCCCGGGTATTTCCAATTTTTTTCTCCACTACCTGTAGTTTTGAATATAAAACGGTAACTTAGGGCTCATTAGGACTACCTGTGATCAAAACTTGAAAAGCAACCATTACGCATGAATGCGAAACACATCATTTCTGTTGTTAATTAAAATAGTTTATCAGTAACCAAAAAAAAAAAATCAATTTGGAAAACAATGCCAAAATGACTCTGATGTTTTGTTATTATTTTCAACACTCACTGCCAAGATTAAATGGCTTGGCCTGTTCGTGTTGCCATCTGAATCCCTCAATGACTCCATGATGGGAGGGACTAACAGTCAAATGACAAATACCATACGTGCTTGTCCATTGTCGATATTGATGTCGATTTATGTCTTTGCCCTGCATGTGATAGGTTTGGTGTACGAGCTCCTCCATGAGTCCGCCAACACTGCGGACAACTAGAACGGCACTGGTAGAGCGCATAGTCTCGCCTCGAGTGTTCATTCTGAACAAAAATACCATCGTTAGCTGGACACGCTACTATTATGGCCCACTGCTATTATGACCCATATACCCGTATCAACCATGCATCCCCATTATGTCACATGTATTGCCATTATCTGTAGCTTTATTGATTATTAGGATATTTAACGTCCACTGTTGTGCACATTAAGACTAAAATATCAGGTTATTATGTGATATTATTGTTGGTAAACTGCATTTCAAAATGGCCTCCAAAGTCAGCCGCTGACTCGGCATCCTCCATCGTACAAAGTCCTTCCTTGGCACATCTGAACTTCCATATCCACCGACAAGGCCTTCATCCACAGCTTGATGGAGGACTGCTCTCCCCACTGGGCCGGCTCCCCTGCCTCACATCTTGCTCATAGGCTGAGGCATGACCGTCTCCTACGTCGAGAAATAGACTTTCATTGGACACCTCTGAGGATTTTCCAAAAGCCGATTTTCCAAATTAATTCAATGTGCTGAATCCAAATATGAATGTTGGCACTGTGTCGAAGTGGCACATAGGCCTCTATTTTGCTCTTAAAGATGAACTTTCACCAAAATCATGTTGCAGACATGGATGGCCCTCCTCAACTGGAATACATTGTTTTCCGAAGGAACCCAATACATTGAATCCAAAAATGACAATTCCAGTAGGCATCCATAATGCTACTTCAGTACCGGATGCAGGAACACTTCCCGTATTGTTTTCCAAAATGAGGACAAATCACCCTCGAGAGTGTGCCCGATTGGCTCGAGTAAAACTTAAAGGGGTAGAATACTTTGTAATGAATACAATAAGAACAGAACTGTAGAAATCATCATTAATTGATAAACAAATGTCTTACAAGAGCATGGTGGAAAGTATGATGATCGGTCAACAACAGTAGGTGTGGAATCAAATTAAAGGTGTCAGGCCCTCACGCTATAGAAAATTGACATGATGGAAAAGTTCCCCCCCAAAAGGCATACAAATATGCGTACCGCTATGATTACTCATCCCACACTGGAGTATGCATGCAAAAACTCTGAAGTTCACACCACAAAGTATAAATGGGGAGCAACAATGTGATAAAAAGCACTACAAGGCCATTTGGAATAATGTTTCTTGAGCGAAGCAAACATATTGTTAATCGTCAGAATCATAACCGGCTGACCAGAGATGAGCCACGAACTCCTCGAGCGTCAGTACAAGCGTTCTGGCAACTGAGAAGGTCAAACTAAGGTCAATGGACACTTACACAAATTTCAAAGTTGCTCTCCATGAGTTGCAAGGCTTTCTTTTTTTCCTTGCTCTGGAAACAACTTGCGGAGTCACAGCTTGTGAACGAATGAAGTCCGGGAAAAGCGACGCAAACAGGACCACCGAGGACTGCCGACATTTCCTTCAACCCCAATGGTCTAGTCTTGGGCTTGATACCAATTTCAAGAATAATATTCACGTCAATGTCTGATGTATTGGCAAGGAAAACTATGGCAACATCTGTGTCGCAACTGGAAATCAAAACAGTCCCCAAAAAAATGAGTTGAACCATCTTGGTAATGAAGAGCTAACTTGGTGTCTGCTTCCTCATGATCATTAGATAGGGATGGCATTTCTGTCACAAATACTTCACCTCCTTTGCCTCTGATTCGGTGGCACTTTGTACCGTGGCTCACGTATATTTCAACACCGTCAGCGGGTGAAGATTCTCCCCATCTATTATATAGGAAATTCCATTATCGTGGGGTCTTCTGGTCACCATCATAGATTTTATTCAACTGCGAAGGACTAGATGCATGATTTTCACATTCGATTGCCTTGATGCTTACACTTGGGTGATACTCGAAGACGATGTCAACTCGGGGATGTTTGCAACTGACTGCACGTCGGATGATTTTCAACAACATCAGGTCCGTGAGAGCATTGGAGGGAGAGCATATCATTGCGACTCTCGTTTCCGAATGGGTTCACCATCTGCAGCATGCATTCAATGACACTTTGAACATTGTCCTCATGTCTCCGCTTGGATGTCTCGTCGAGGTCTTTCTTTTCACGAGTTTTGTCGTGGAATCCAGCCGTCGTCTCGCATTCGCGGGCAATTGCCGAATGCTCTGGTTATGCGATATTCCATCGGCTGACTGCAATGCTGATGAGGGTACAGCCCTTGATATCACCCATGGTTGTTGAGTCCTTGTTTATCATCTGCTCGAAAGCCTGATCGCAAGCGATGGCTAAGAAGCCATAATGCACCTGCCTCTGAACTTCCAGTCCCCAGCACGTGCTTGTCTGTACAGTGAAGGGTGAGTTTTGTTCAACCTCGTCATCTGAAGCCAGTACACAGGGAGTGTCGAGAATAATGAATTTGATCATATGCATGAAACAATGGCATCATGAGCCGGATCAATGCCGGGTGCCCTTCCCAATCCTAAGGTCTTGTCGCGCGTATGAAGTTCAGGAGGCCGACTATTTCCAGGTAACTAGTCCAGAGAGCGAACGTCTCATCGGCCATTCTCTGATGAGCATTGAATTCCTTGTACTCTTTCAACAACTCATCAACTTCCCGGCTATTCGGGAGATCCCTGAACAGTGCTGAGGGGTACGAATTCAACGAATGCACCAAGAGCTGGTCCAGCCGTTGCTTCCCATCAGGAAGAAGTTCATGAACAAATGCTTCAAATCGTAGATGCTCGGATGCCTCAAACATGATTTTATGGACATGGGTGGTGTAATTGTCATATTTTCCACTTGACACACCATTCACGGATCCTTGAGCCATCAATTCAGAATCAACAATTATGTCATGCGATCCGGCATCATCAAAGCGCTTCCCAGTTTTAGACACGAAACTCTTGCTGGTATGAAATTCTTCTAGCCAGGGAACCAGTTGGGTGGATAGGTCATCGTCTTTCTACCTTATCTCCTGTGCTTTTGAGTAAATTTCCTCATCGAATACGATGAGCATACTCGTCGAGTTTGAGCTGGTAGGAAATCTTGTCGCTCCGATTCAGAATCATCTACAGGGTGTTGAGCTCTGTAGGCGACGCCTCAATGCCTGGTAGATATCCAATGGAAGAGGTTGTGATTTTGTTTCCACGCTTGTAACAGTGTGTTGAATCCTGTCCAATGAGGCAAAACTGTCGGGTCGTAGAATCGCATCATCACATACAATGTATCGAAGTCTGCACCACGTTTGATACCATTCTCGATTTCTTGAATATGGTTGAGGTTCACACTGATATCTGAAAACTGAGGACCATGACGTACGCCACGATGAGAGATGGACCCGATTCGAGTGACCACTGTTTTCGTGAGATGGAGGCTCTCTTATCGTCATCAACTCAGAGTTCAGAATACTGAATGATAATTTCGTTGGAGTGATGCATAGTATCAGCTCCACTCAAGGTTTCTTCGGAAAAGTAGATATTGTCCCACACTAATATTGTCGGCTTCCTTGCGGTGAAGTCTCTCGGAATGCCATCGACACCTTGATTCAGCTGCAGCTGTACAAGGGCAGTTTCTAGAGCAATTACTGTCCTGTTCGATACACAGTGTCCAAGTTTGCTGACCAGATCCACTATTTTGGAGCTTCTGGTCCAATGCTTTAAGGTCAGCCCCAATGCATGCGATTTCGGCATAATATTTTTCCTTTGGACTACAGGTGGAGGACATCTTGATTGAGCGACACGAGCTTCTGATGAATATTGGGAGGGACTACAACCAACTTGTCGATGCACAAGTTTCATCTGATACTCTGGTCATCCAGGCCAGCAAATTGTAGAGCAGGACAGGAATTTGCTTTTCCATTGATCCCAACGTAAGATCGGCTGACATAGATGGCCATGTAGTTTGTATTCCTTTTGAAGGAATTCATTTCATCTCGAAGCATCGTTACTGTTCGACACATCACCTGAAGGTAGGACCCTGGCTTCCTCTTTGATGGCGTGTTTCGGCGGAAATCGGTGTCACAAGCTGAAGTTTCACTCTCTGTGCCTGAGCTGGAGGACGGCAGCTTCTCCAGCAAGAGACCTGGACTGATAGTCTTCACGAACAGAATCTCACATAAAAAAATTCAGACCCCTAGTGCTCTTCACACCACATAGGGGCCTGAATTCACTCTTGTGTCCTACAGCGAGACCACACAAATCAGAATAAGTACACTGGACCTCATCACACATTCAAACTGCACATTTTTTGAATGATCATTGATGTCTACTGAACAAGAATGTGTCAAAGTAATCACTGACAGTAATCATTGACAAGTTTCCTGCAAATACTGTACTAACTTTTAGCCAGAGACGTCTTTGTTCTCGCACGACTTGGCGAGATCGATGAAAAGTTGCATAACTTTGTCCATGCGCATCGTCTGATAGCGTTCGATGATATGAGGGTCAATGACAATTATGGTGCACAACACATCGAAGGATTTATTAAAGAGAGTAAGTATGAAGAAGGGTCTCTGCATTAGTCGATACACTGGTCAATTACAAGGCAACAACCAACTTAAAAATTGGCACAGATCTTAGGTCACTCACGTGCATCTTTGACTTATTTGGGCTCATTGCTGCTGGAGGCAGATCTTGTGTACAGCTTACATAGTAAGCGCGATGGGATTTCACCTCAATTGCCACACAACCCTGATTACTGATATGCAGGAAACCTCCTGGTAATTCCTTGTTATCGCCGCTTCATGAAGTTTCCCTGTTATATATGAAATCCTTTGATGAACAAAGCAGTACACCACATCCTCCTTCGGTCTAAGGGTGATAATGTGGTACGTACCAGCAAAGGTACCCAGTGCTGCCGGGCAACACCGGGTCCCTCCTCCCGCCCCTTTTCCTCCCTCATCGCACCCCACTACCTCCTCTCACCCCCACCCCTCCAGACTCCCTCCCCACCTCTTCCCCTTCCTTACCCCACCCGCTGCCCCCTCCCACCGGACTCCCATCACAGCCGTTCTCCTCCCTCTGCTACGTGGTGTAAAATAATTGCATTTGTGGGAGTTCGGAGGAAGGTGGGGTGGGAGGATGTTGGATAGGGATAGGGACTAAGGGATAGGGTCGGAGTCCAGAGGGAGGTCATGATGCAATATTGGCTGAATTTCTGTGTGAAACACTGTTTCATGAACTTAGCTAGAAACGCAATCCACTCAAGTAAGAATTGGTGACGTCTCGTCTCATCACCATCTTTGGTTTCGGCAGTCATAAGATGGCCACGTACACGTTTCCCAGAGTGATGGAAAAATGTTTTTTTTCTGACACATTATACAGACATCGGACAGGACCTGTGCGGTTTTAGCCAATTCAACACTCCTGCTGGGTCGCAGATGCTTCATCGGTGGTGAATCTCCACAGTCACTGCTGGTGGAAGACTCTGGCCTCAACCGACTTTCAGCAGCCTCAGCAACCCTTCTCAATGCACGGGTGAAGTTCGTGCGATTATTAAAATATACATAACGTTTCCTGTGATATCTATATCCATTATTATCTTCCATGGCAGCGTTGGTACTGTCTCAGCAGTCTCCTTGGCTATTGGGCACAATCCTGGACGTGTCGCCACTCCGACGCAGGATACCAGCAAGCTGGTACTCATTTTGCCGACCTCAGAAGGATGACAGGCAGAGTCAACCCCAACCAAGTATCAATTCAACAGTCAAGCAGGATTTGAACTCAGGACCCGAGGATCCCAAGCCCACCACCCGAACCATGAAGCCAACACCAGGCGTACGTCCCTATATTCTCCATCCAAATTCATCCATCGCAGGGCAAATTGGCAAGTTGTCACCCAACTCTTTTCGGGAAATGGTACACAATTTTCTCTTCAGCGTTCCTAACACGGATCAAACACTCCATGAAAGTATTTTTCGAGGTTTGTTGATGAAAAATGACAAACTTTCTGGCTTGACGTCACAAAACAGAACGTGTGACGACACTCAATTCTGTCCTTGTGATTGGTTGAGGAAGCGAGTCAAAAGTTCTTCCTGCATGACTGGCACCCTCGAAATATAGAAAATACTCGGAATGTTGTCATCAAATTTCAGTGTTTTGTGACACTTTTTGCTCGTGCCAACATTCCCCGCAAGATTAGTTCGCGTAAAACGAATACGTACGTTGCAACCGGAATTTTTGATGCCCCAGATGTGTCCAACAAAAGTGCACGATAGACGGTGATGCCTCATGGCCTATCAGTTTGACAAAGTGGAAACCAAGTCTTTCAAGATCATTGAAATCGCGCAGGGCTCGCATCATCAACCCCCTTCTGGTGAAACTACCTAAATCCAGGATCACTGCTCACCTCAGGTTAGTCAGGTCAGGTCAGGTCAGGTCAGATTAGATCTGTGACTTGCTACAGGTACCATATAAACCTGAACTTACCTGTTCCATGGTCAGGTTGTCGGTGACTAAACCATCTCCCCCACCAAGTTTCTTGGTGAGGAGGGTGTATGACATGGACACCCAGCAGGATGAAGAACAAAACCTGTCAAAGGGTGGAAGAGCTCCTTGTGAGCCAATGGCCATCCATACCTAGTGCTCAAATGTATCTGCGGACATCCTCCTGCAGTTGGGTTACTTCTTATTAGGAGGTTGGTGGCAGGATTTGCACTCCGGCCACCGTAAAACCCTTCATTCCGCAAAACACAAAAACGCAAAGTAATCTGAAAACCCACTCCGTGGGAGTACCTCCTGTGCAGCTTCCCTTCGCAGGGCAGCTCACCGGATGACGATATTGGGGGCAAAGCTTTCGTGACCCCCAATCTTTGATGATAAAAGGGAAACCACGGGGTAACCTTCTCAGGTCAGATTGTGGTAGTGTGTGTCAGGGTAGTGCTGAGGTGTTGTCCACCAGACGGCGGTCTCCTTGGGTTAACCTGAGGCGGTCCCTTCAGGTGGGTGCCTGAAATGTCCTATCCCGAAGATAGGATGATCACCTGTCTCTGTTATCATCTGAGCTCAAGCGTTTGGATATTGGTATTGCAGCACTCTCTGGGGTCCAGGGACTGGATTGCGGCAAGATCATGGTGGGTGGTTACACCTACTATGGTCTGGTCGCTCTGGTGGTGACTATGGCCAGGGAGTTGCTGTGGCCGTGTCCAATAAGCCGAGTCCAATGATAATTGAGGTATAGTAACACCAGCAAACGAGCGTATTATGAGATGAAGTATTCGTCACTCCTTGGGTGTCATTTCCCTGGTCTCTGTATATGCTCCGACTGAGCATGTGAAGGACGCATTCTATGCCACACTCGAATCTCTGGTTGATCAGTGTCCCAGGCGAGATACTCTTCTCGTCTTGGGGGATTTCAATGTATCGACTGAAACTGATAGGGATGGTTATGAGATGTGTGTTGGTTCCCATGGGTCTGGAACTGTGAACCAGAATAGCACTAACTTCCTTGACTTTGCAAGAAGTCATGGACTTAGGGTGTGTGGTTCATGGTTTCAGCGCTCACAGGCTCATCGCTGAACTTGGTATACCAACGCAGGTGGTGTGGCAAAGGAGATTGACCATGTGCTCATTGATGGTCGCTGGAGGATGATCCAGAACTGCAGGGCCTACCAGAGTGCTCAGTTCCACAACACTGACCACAGGCTTGTTGTAGCATTCTGAAGTTTCAGCTTAAATCCAGGAGAATGGTACCATCCCAGCCCACACTGGATGTTGGCAAGCTCAAAGAT
>NC_140974.1:66183179-66348179 GCF_056783735.1 Eptatretus burgeri | reverse complement strand
CTGTCGACGACAGACGTAATGACGTCAGTGAATGACCGATGATGTCATGATGTCCTTACGCCTCTCAGCGGTGGCATCACACGTCGCCGTGTAAACGAATGTAAAACGAAAAGTGTTTATTCTGCTTCAGAGTTGAAAGTTGACTATTGCCACTATGTGCGATGCACTCTTACAGGTACGAAGTTTCTTTCAGTCCAGGTCACAGTACCGAGAAAAACATGAAGCGACCGCAAGGACGAGCACAAAATTGGTCCTTCAGTATTAATATATAGATATTCGAATGTTAATGATCTCATTTGCATCATTGGGGATATTCATTGAAATTAGAAATGTTGCTTAAATTTCGAAAACTGACAATTTCAGCACTTCTCGGAAATTATAGGAGAGTTTTATTCAAATCAAAATCTGTACTAATGAATTTCCAAATTCCAAGACAATTACAATGGTCGCCACCTTGTTATTCTGGAATATAAATAAGTAGAGCCACTGAGCAAAAACAAACACTATGGCCGCCACAACGTCCCTCGAAAAATCGTCCTCTTCTTCAGAGGCAATCTCACTTCGAGAAGAAATTTATTTTCTGATTTTCAATTTTTTTCTTCAGGTTTGGGAGTATGTGGATCCAAAAAAGTAAGATACTGTCGGACCCCGCTATTCACAGGGGGATACGTTCCTGTAAAATGCTGCGAATGTCGAATCCATGAATGCTGAAGCATCCTTTCAATGGGGAAAAGGGGATAGGTTCCCGGAGG
Source organism: Eptatretus burgeri (assembly GCF_056783735.1). Taxonomy (NCBI): domain Eukaryota; kingdom Metazoa; phylum Chordata; class Myxini; order Myxiniformes; family Myxinidae; genus Eptatretus; species Eptatretus burgeri. The sequence continues at coordinate 66,347,427 of NC_140974.1, read as the reverse complement.
TTCGTGATTCACAAGGGAAAACCAAAAATCCCGTGGAAAACTGCGAATACGCCCGCAAAACACCGCAAAGAAACCGCTGTGAATACAACCGCACAAAACCCCCATGAATACGCACACAAAAAAGACCCCCGTGAATACGCCCCCCAAAAAACCCATGAATACGCCCCCTCCCCCCGTGAATACGCCCCCCCCGCGTGAATGCGCACACAAAAAACCCCGTGAATATGCACACAAAAAACACCCCCGTGAATACACCCAAAAAAGCTCCCCGTGAATACGCACACAAAAAACCTATGAAAACGCAGACAAAAAAGACCCCCGTGAACACGTCCACAAAAAACCCCCGTGAACACGCACAAAAAACCCCCGTGAATACGGACACAAAAAACTCCCGTGAACACGCACACAAAAAACCCCCGTGAACACGGACACAAAAAACCCCCGTGAACACGGACACAAAAAACTCCCGTGAACACGCACAAAAAACCCCCGTGAATACGGACACAAAAAACCCCCGTGAATACGCACAAAAAACTCCCGTGATCACACACAAAAAACTCCCGTGAACACGGACACAAAAAACTCCCGTGAACACGGACACAAAAAACTCCCGTGAACACGGACACAAAAAACTCCCGTGAACACGCACAAAAAACCCGCGTGAACACGCACACAAAAAACCCCCGTGAATACGCACAAAAAACTCCCGTGAACACGCACAAAAAACCCCCGTGAACACGCCCACAAAAAACCCCCATGAACACGGACACAAAAAACTCCCGTGAACAGGAACACAAAAAACCCCCATGAACACGGACACAAAAAAACTCCCGTGAACACGCACACAAAAAACCCCCGTGAACACGGACACAAAAAACTCCCGTGAACACGCACAAAAAACCCCCGTGAATACGGACACAAAAAACTCCCGTGAACAGGAACACAAAAAACCCCCATGAACACGGACACAAAAAACTCCCGTGAACACGCACAAAAAACCCCCGTGAATACGGACACAAAAAACTCCCGTGAACACGCACACAAAAAACCCCTGTGAATACGCACACAAAACTCCCGTGAACACGCACAAAAAACCCCCGTGAACACGCACACAAAAAACCCCCATGAACACGGACACAAAAAACTCCCGTGAACACGCACACAAAAAACCCCCGTGAACACGCACACAAAAAACTCCCTTGAACACGCCCACAAAAAACCCCCATGAACACGGACACAAAAAACTCCCGTGAACACGCACACAAAAAACCCCCGTGAATACGCACAAAAAACTCCCGTGAACACGCACAAAAAACTCCCGTGAACACGCACAAAAAACCCCCGTGAACACGGACACAAAAAACCCGCGTGAACACGCACAAAAAACCCCCGTGAACACGGACACAAAAAACTCCCGTGAACACGCACAAAAAACTCCCGTGAACACGCACAAAAAACTCCCGTGAACACGCACAAAAAACCCCCGTGAACACGGACACAAAAAACTCCCGTGAACACGCACAAAAAACCCCCGTGAACACGGACACAAAAAACTCCCGTGAACATGCACACAAAAAACCCCCGTGAATACGCACACAAAAAACCCCCGTGAATACGCACACAAAAAACCCCCGTGAATACGCACACAAAAAACCCCCGTGAATACGCACACAAAATACTCCCGTGAATACGCACAAAAAACTCCCGTGAATACGCACACAAAAAACCCCCGTGAATACGCACACAAAAAACCCTTGTGAACACGCACACAAAAAACCCCCTTGAATACGCACACAAAAAACCCCTGTGAACACGCCCACAAAACTCCCCGTGAACACGCCCACAAAAAACCCCCGTGAACACGCCCAAAAAAAACCCACATGAACACGCCCACCAAAAACCCCCATGAACACGCCCACAAAAAACCCCCGTGAATACGCCCACAAAAAACCCCCGTGACCACACCCACAAAAACCCCCATGAACACGCCCACAAAAAACCCCCGTGAACACACACACAAAAAAACTCCCGTGAACACGCACACAAAAAACCCCCTTGAATACGCACACAAAAACCCCTGTGAACACGCCCACAAAACTCCCCGTGAACACGCCCACAAAAACCCCCGTGAACACGCCCACAAAAAACCCCCGTGAACACGCACAAAAAACCCCGTGAACACGCCCACAAAAATCCCCGTGAACACGCCCACAAAAACCCCGTGAACACGCCCACAAAATACTCCCGTGAATACGCCCACAAAAACCCCCGTGAACACGCACACAAAAACCCCGTGAACACGCCCACAAAAACCCCCGTGAACACGCCCACAAAAACCCCGTGAACACGCCCAAAAAACCCCCGTGAACACGCCCACAAAAATCCCCGTGAACACGCACACAAAAAACTCCCATGAATACGCACACAAAATACTCCCATGAATACGCACACAAAATACTCCCGTGAATACGCACACAAAACCCCCATGAACACGCCCACAAAAACCCCCGTGAATACGCACACAAAAACCCCCATGAACACGCCCACAAAAAACCCCCGTGAATACGCACACAAAAAACCCCCGTGAATACGCACACAAAAAACGCCCGTGAATACGCACACAAAAAACCCCCGTGAACACGCACACAAAAAACCCCCGTGAATACGCACACAAAAAACCCTCGTGAACACGCACACAAAAAACTCCCGTGAACCCACCCACAAAAACCCCGTGAACACGCACACAAAATACCCCGTGAACACGCACACAAAAAACCCCCGTGAACACGCACACAAAAAACTCCCGTGAACACGCCCACAAAAAACCCCCGTGAACACGCCCACAAAAACCCCGTGAACACGCCCACAAAAAACCCCCGTGAAAACGCACAAAAAACCCCCGTGAACACGCCCACAAAAAACCCCCGTGAACACGCACACAAAACCCCGTGAACACGCCCACAAAAACCCCCGTGAACACGCACACAAAAACCCCGTGAACACGCCCACAAAAAACCCCGTGAACACGCCCACAAAACCCCCGTGAACACGCCCACAAAAACCCCCGTGAACACGCACACAAAAACCCCGTGAACACGCCCACAAAACCCCGTGAACACGCACACAAAACCCCCGTGAACACGCCCACAAAACCCCGTGAACACGCCCACAAAACCCCCGTGAACACGCACACAAAAACCCCCGTGAATACGCCCACAAAAACACCCGTGAACACGCCCACAAAAAACTCCCGTGAATACGCACACAAAAAACTCCCGTGAACACGCCCACAAAAAACTCCCGTGAACACGCACACAAAAAACCCCCGTGAATACGCACACAAAAAACTCCCGTGAACACGCCCACAAAAAACTCCCGTGAACACGCACACAAAAAACCCCCGTGAACACGCACACAAAAAACTCCCATGAATACGCACACAAAATACTCCCGTGAATACGCACACAAAAAACTCCCATGAATACGCACACAAAATACTCCCGTGAATACGCACACAAAAAACTCCCATGAATACGCACACAAAATACTCCCGTGAATACGCACACAAAAAACCCCCGTGAACACGCACACAAAAAACCCCCGTGAACACGCACACAAAAAACCCCGTGAATACGCCCACAAAAAACCCCCATGAACACGCCCACAAAAAAACCCCCGTGAACACGCCCATAAAATACACCCGTGAACATGCGCACAAAATACCCCAGTGAACACGCCCACAAAACCCCCGTGAACACGCCTACAAAAAAACCCCCGTGAACACGCCCACAAAAAACCCGCCGTGAACACGCACATAAAAAACGCCCGAGAACACGCCCACAAAAAACCCCCGTGAACACGCCCAGAAAAAACCCTCATGAACACGCCCACAAAAATCCCCGTGAACACGCCCACAAAAAACCCCTGTGAATTCGCACACAAAAAACTCCCGTGAATACGCCCATAAAAAACCCCGTGAACACGCCCACAAAAAACCCCCGTGAACACGCCCACAAAAAACCCCCGTGAACACGCCCACAAAAAACCCCCGTGACTATGCACAAAAAACCCCCGTGAATACGCACACAAAAAACCCCCGTGAACACGCCCACAAAAAAACCCCCGTGAACACGCCCATAAAAAACCCCCGTGAACACGCCCACAAAAAACCCCCGTGAACACGCCCACAAAAAACCCCCGTGAACACACCCACAAAAATCCCCGTGAACACGCCCACAAAAATCCCCCGTGAATACGCACACAAAAAACCCCCGTGAACACGCCCACAAAAAACCCCCGTGAACACGCCCACAAAAAACCGCCGTGAACACACCCACAAAAATCCGCGTGAACACGCCCACAAAAAACCCCCGTGAATACGCACACAAAAAACCCCCGTGAATACGCCCATAAAAAACCCCCGTGAACACGCCCACAAAAAACCCCCGTGAACACGCCCACAAAAAACCCCCGTGAACACGCCCACAAAAAACCCCCGTGACTATGCACAAAAAACCCCCGTGAATACGCACACAAAAAACCCCCGTGAACACGCACACAAAAAACCCCCGTGAATACGCCCACAAAAAACCCCCATGAACACGCCCACAAAAAACCCCCGTGAACACGCCCACAAAAAACCCCCGTGAATACGCCCACAAAAAACCCCCGCGAACACGCCCACAAAAACCCCGTGAACACGCCCACAAAAAACCCCCGTGAACACGCCCACAAAAACCCCGTGAACACGCCCAGAAAAAACCCCCGTGAACACGCCCACAAAAAACCCCAGTGAACACGCCCACAAAAATCCCCGTGAACACGCCCACAAAAAAGCCCCATGAATACGCACACAAAAAACCCTCGTGAATACGCACACAAAAAACCCCCGTGAACACGCCCACAAAAAACCCCCATGAACACGCACACAAAAAACCCTCGTGACTATGCACAAAAAACCCCGTGAATACACCCATAAAAAACCCCCGTGAACACGCCCACAAAAAACTCTCGTGAACACGCACACAAAAAACACCTGTGAACACGCACACAAAAAACCCCCGTGAACACGCACACAAAAAACCCCCGTGAATACGCACACAAAAACCCCCCGTGAATATGCCCACAAAAAACCCCCTTGAATATGCACACAAAAAACCCCTGTGAACACGCCCACAAAACTCCCCATGAATACGCACACAAAAACCCCCCGTGAACACGCCCACAAAAAACCCCCGTGAACACGCCCACAAAAAACCCCCATTGAATACGCACACAAAAAACCCCTGTGAACACGCCCACAAAACTCCCCGTGAACACGCCCACAAAAAACCCCCGTGAACACGCCCACAAAAAAACCCCGTGAACACGCACACAAAAAACCCCCGTGAACACGCTTACAAAAAACCCCCGTGAACACGCCCACAAAAAACCCCCGTGAACACGCCCACAAAAAACCCCCGTGAACACGCCCACAAAAAACCCCCGTGAACACGCCCACAAAAAACACCCGTGAACACGCCCACAAAAAACCCCCGTGAACACGCACACAAAAAACACCCGTGAACACGCCCACAAAAGACCCCCGTGAACACGCCCACAAAAAACCCCCGTGAACACGCCCACAAAAAACCCCCGTGAACACACACACACAAAAACTCCCGTGAACACGCACACAAAAAACACCCGTGAACAAGCACACAAAAAACCCCCGTGAATATGCCCACAAAAAACCCCCTTGAATATGCACACAAAAAACCCCTGTGAACACGCCCACAAAACTCCCCATGAATACGCACACAAAAAACCCCCGTGAACACGCTTACAAAAAACCCCCGTGAACACGCCCACAAAAAACCCCCATGAACACGCACACAAAAAACCCCCGTGGATACGCCCATAAAAAACCCCCGTGAACGCGCCCAAAAAAACCCCCGTGAACACGCCCACAAAAATCCCCGTGAACACGCCCACAAAAAACTCCCGTGAATTCGCACACAAAAAACTCCCATGAACACGCACACAATATACTCCCGTGAACACGCCCACAAAAAACCCCCGTGAATACGCACACAAAAACCCCCCGTGAATATGCCCACAAAAAACCCCCTTGAATACGCACACAAAAAACCCCTGTGAACACGCCCACAAAACTCCCCGTGAACACGCCCACAAAAAACCCCCGTGAACACGCCCACAAAAAACCCCGTGAACACGCCCACAAAAAACCCCGTGAACACGCCCACAAAAAACCCCCGTGAACACGCCCACAAAAAACCCGCGTGAACACGCCCACAAAAAACCCGCATGAACACGCGCACAAAAAACCCCCGTGAATACGCCCATAAAAAACCGCCGTGAACACGCCCACAAAAAACCCCCGTGAACACGCCCACAAAAATCCCCGTGATCACGCCCGCAAAAACTCCCGTGAATTCGCACACAAAAAACTCCCATGAACACGCACACAATATACTCCCGTGAATACGCCCACAAAAACCCCATGAACACGCCCACAAAACCCCGTGAATACGCCCATAAAAACCCCCGTGAACACGCCCACAAAACCCCGTGACTATGCACAAAACCCCCGTGAATACGCCCACAAAAAACCTCCGTGAACACACACACAAAAAACTCCCGTGAACACGCACACAAAACCCCCTTGAATACGCACACAAAAACCCCTGTGAACACGCCCACAAAACTCCCCGTGAACACGCCCGCAAAAAAAACCCCGTGAATACGCCCACAAAAACCTCCGTGAACACACACACAAAAACCCCGTGAACACGCCCACAAAAACCCCGTGAACACGCCCACAAAAAACCCCCGTGAACACGCACACAAAAAACACCCGTGAACACGCATACAAAAAACCCCCGTGAACACGCCCACAAAAAACCCCCGTGAACACGCCCACAAAAAAACTCCCGTGAACACGCACACAAAAAACACCCGTGAACAAGCACACAAAAAAGCCGCGTGAATATGCCCACAAAAAACCCCCTTGAATATGCACACAAAAAACCCCTGTGAACACGCCCACAAAACTCCCCATGAATACGCACCCAAAAACCCCCCGTGAACACGCCCACAATATACTCCCGTGAACACGCCCACAAAAAACCCCCGTGAATACGCACACAAAAACCCCCCGTGAATATGCCCACAAAAACCCCCTTGAATACGCACACAAAAAACCCCTGTGAACACGCCCACAAAACTCCCCGTGAACACGCCCACAAAAAACCCCCGTGAACACGCCCACAAAAAACCCCCGTGAACACGCCCACAAAAAACCCGTGAACACGCCCACAAAACCCCGTGAACACGCCCACAAAAACCCCCGTGAACACGCCCACAAAACCCCCATGAACACGCCCACAAAAACCCCCGTGAATACGCCCATAAAAAACCCCCGTGAACACGCCCACAAAAAACCCCCGTGAACACGCCCACAAAAATCCCCGTGAACACGCCCACAAAAAACTCCCGTGAACACGCACACAAAATACTCCCGTGAATACGCCCACAAAAAACCCCCATGAACACGCCCACAAAAACCCCCGTGAATACGCCCATAAAAAACCCCCGTGAACACGCCCACAAAAAACCCCGTGACTGTGCACAAAAAACCCCCGTGAATACGCCCACAAAAAACCTCCGTGAACACACACACAAAAAAACTCCCGTGAACACGCACACAAAAAACCCCCTTGAATACGCACACAAAAAACCCCTGTGAACACGCCCACAAAACTCCCCGTGAACATGCCCACAAAAACCCCCCGTGAACACGCCCACAAAAACCCCATGAATACGCCCACAAAAACCTCCGTGAACACACACACAAAAAACTCCCGTGAACACGCACACAAAAATCCCCTTGAATACGCACACAAAAACCCCTGTGAACACGCCCACAAAACTCCCCGTGAACACGCCCACAAAACCCCGTGAACACGCCCACAAAAAACCACCGTGAACACGCTTACAAAAAACCCCTGTGAACACGCCCACAAAAATCCCCGTGAACACGCCGACAAAAAACCCCCGTGAATACGCACACAAAAAACCCCTGTGAACACTCCCACAAAAAACCCCCGTGAACACGCCCACAAAAAACCCCCGTGAACACGCCCATAAAAAAACCCCGTGAACACGCCCACAAAAAAACCCCGTGAATACTCCCCATAAAAAACCCCGTGAATACGCCCATAAAAAACCCCCGTGACTATGCACAAAAAACCCCCGTGAATACGCACACAAAAAACCCCTGTGAACACTCCCACAAAAAACTCCCGTGAACACGCCCACAAAAAACCCCGTGAACACGCCCACAAAAAACCCCCGTGAACACGCCCACAAAAAACCCCCGTGAACACGCCCACAAAAAACCCCCGTGAACACGCACACAAAAAACACCCGTGAACACGCATACAAAAAACCCCCGTGAACACGCCCACAAAAAACCCCCGTGAACACGCCCACAAAAAACCCCCGTGAACACACACACACAAAAAAACTCCCGTGAACACGCACACAAAAAACACCCGTGAACAAGCACACAAAAAACCCCCGTGAATATGCCCACAAAAAACCCCCTTGAATATGCACACAAAAAACCCCTGTGAACTCGCCCACAAAACGTCCCATGAATACGCACACAAAACCCCCGTGAACACGCCCACAAAAACCCCCGTGAACACGCCCACAAAAACCCCGTGAATACGCACACAAAAACCCCCGTGAATATGCCCACAAAACCCCCTTGAATACGCACACAAAAACCCCTGTGAACACGCCCACAAAACCCCCGTGAACACGCCCACAAAACCCCCGTGAACACGCCCACAAAACCCCGTGAACACGCCCACAAAACCCCGTGAACACGCCCACAAAACCCCCGTGAACACGCCCACAAAAACCCCCGTGAACACGCCCACAAAAAACCCCATGAACACGCCCACAAAACCCCCGTGAATACGCCCATAAAAAACCCCCGTGAACACGCCCACAAAAAACCCCCGCGAACACGCCCACAAAAATCCCCGTGAACACGCCCACAAAAAACTCCCGTGAATTCGCACACAAAAAACTCCCATGAACACGCACACAAAATACTCCCGTGAATACGCCCACAAAAAACCCCCATGAACACGCCCACAAAAACCCCCGTGAATACGCCCATAAAAAACCCCCGTGAACACGCCCACAAAAAACCCCGTGACTGTGCACAAAAAACCCCCGTGAATACGCCCACAAAAAACCTCCGTGAACACACACACAAAAAAACTCCCGTGAACACGCACACAAAAAACCCCCTTGAATACGCACACAAAAAACCCCTGTGAACACGCCCACAAAACTCCCCGTGAACATGCCCACAAAAAACCCCCGTGAACACGCCCACAAAAAAACCCCGTGAATACGCCCACAAAAAACCTCCGTGAACACACACACAAAAAAACTCCCGTGAACACGCACACAAAAAATCCCCTTGAATACGCACACAAAAACCCCTGTGAACACGCCCACAAAACTCCCCGTGAACACGCCCACAAAAAACCCCCGTGAACACGCCCACAAAAAACCCCCGTGAACACGCTTACAAAAAACCCCTGTGAACACGCCCACAAAAATCCCCGTGAACACGCCCACAAAAAAACCCCCGTGAACACGCCCACAAAATACTCCCGTGAATACGCCCACAAAAAACCCCTGTGAACACGCCCACAAAAAACCCCCGTGAACACGCCCACAAAAAAACCCCGTGAACACGCCCACAAAAATCCCCCGTGAACACGCCCACAAAAAACCCCCGTGAACACGCCCACAAAAAACCCCCGTGAACACGCCCACAAAAAACCCCCGTGAACACGCCCACAAAAACCCCGTGAACACGCCCAGAAAAAACCCCCGTGAACACGCCCACAAAAAACCCCAGTGAACACGCCCACAAAAACCCCGTGAACACGCCCACAAAATACCCCGTGAACACGCCCACAAAAAACCCCCGTGAACACGCCCACAAAATACCCCGTGAACACGCCCACAAAACCCCCGTGAACACGCCCACAAAAACCCCCGTGAACACGCCCATAAAAAACCCCCGTGAACACGCCCACAAAAAACCCCCGTGAACACGCCCACAAAAAACCCCCGTGAACACGCCCACAAAAATCCCCGTGAACACGCCCACAAAAATCCCCGTGAACACGCCCACAAAAAACACCCCTGAATTCGCACACAAAAACTCCCATGAACACGCACACAAAAAACTCGCGTGAACACGCACACAAAAAACCCCCGTGAATTCGCACACAAAAAACTCCCATGAACACGCACACAAAAAACTCCCGTGAACACGCCCACAAAAAACTCCCGTGAATTCGCACACAAAAAACTCCCATGAACACGCACACAAAAAACTCCCATGAACACGCACACAAAAAACTCCTGTGAACACGCACACAAAAACCCCTTGAATACGCACACAAAAACCCTGTGAACACGCCCACAAAACTCCCCGTGAACACGCCCACAAAAACCCCCGTGAACACGCCCACAAAAACCCCCGTGAACACGCCCACAAAACCCCGTGAACTCGCCCACAAAACCCCCGTGAACACGCCCACAAAAAACCCCGTGAACACGCCCACAAAAACCCCCGTGAACACGCCCACAAAAACCCCGTGAACACGCCCACAAAACCCCCGTGACTATGCACAAAAAACCCCCGTGAACACGCACACAAAAAACCCCCGTGAATACGCCCATGAACACGCCCACAAAAACCCCCGTGAATACGCCCATAAAAAACCCCCGTGAACACGCCCACAAAAAACCCCGTGACTATGCACAAAAAACCCCCGTGAATACGCCCACAAAAAACCTCCGTGAACACACACACAAAAAAACTCCCGTGAACACGCACACAAAAAACCCCCTTGAATACGCACACAAAAAACCCCTGTGAACACGCCCACAAAACTCCCCGTGAACACGCCCACAAAAAAACCCCGTGAATACGCCCACAAAAAACCTCCGTGAACACACACACAAAAAAACTCCCGTGAACACGCACACAAAAAACCCCCTTGAATACGCACACAAAAACCCCTGTGAACACGCCCACAAAACTCCCCGTGAACACGCCCACAAAAAACCCCCGTGAACACGCCCACAAAAAACCCCCGTGAACACGCTTACAAAAAACCCCTGTGAACACGCCCACAAAAATCCCCGTGAACACGCCCACAAAAAACCCCCGTGAACACGCCCACAAAATACTCCCGTGAATACGCCCACAAAAAACCCCCGTGAACACGCTTACAAAAAACCCCCGTGAACACGCCCACAAAAAACCCCCGTGAACACGCCCACAAAAAACCCCCGTGAACACGCCCACAAAAAACCCCCGTGAACACGCCCAAAAAAACCCCCGTGAACACGCCCACAAAAATCCCCGTGAACACGCCCACAAAAAACTCCCGTGAATTCGCACACAAAAAACTCCCATGAACACGCACACAATATACTCCCGTGAATACGCCCACAAAAAACCCCCATGAACACGCCCACAAAAACCCCCGTGAATACGCCCATAAAAAACCCCCGTGAACACGCCCACAAAAAACCCCGTGACTATGCACAAAAAACCCCCGTGAATACGCCCACAAAAAACCTCCGTGAACACACACACAAAAAAACTCCCGTGAACACGCACACAAAAAACCCCCTTGAATACGCACACAAAAAACCCCTGTGGGCAGGCCCACAAAGCTGCCCGTGAACACGGCCGCAAAAAAACCCCGTGAATACGCCCACAAAAAACCTCCGTGAACACACACACAAAAAACCCCGTGAACACGCCCACAAAACCCCCGTGAACACGCCCACAAAAAACCCCGTGAACACGCACACAAAAAACACCCGTGAACACGCATACAAAAAACCCCGTGAACACGCCCACAAAAACCCCGTGAACACGCCCACAAAAACCCCGTGAACACACACACAAAAAAACTCCCGTGAACACGCACACAAAAAACACCCGTGACAAGCACACAAAAAACCCCCGTGGACACGCACACAAAAAACCCCCGTGTATACGCCCATGAACGCGCCCACAAGAACCCCCGTGAATCCGCCCATAAAAGACCCCCGGGGACACGCCCACAAAAACCCCGTGACTATGCACAAAAAACCCCCGTGAATACGCCCACAAAAAACCTCCGTGAACACACACACAAAAAAACTCCCGTGAACACGCACACAAAAATCCCCCTTGAATCCGCACACAAAAAGTGCCTGTGAACACGCCCACAAAACTCCCCGTGAACACGCCCACAAAAACCCCGTGAATACGCCCACAAAAACCTCCGTGAACACACACACAAAAAACTCCCGTGAACACGCACACAAAAACCCCCTTGAATACGCACACAAAACCCCTGTGAACACGCCCACAAAACTCCCCGTGAACACGCCCACAAAAAACCCCGTGAACACGCCCACAAAAACCCCCGTGAACACGCTTACAAAACCCCTGTGAACACGCCCACAAAAATCCCCGTGAACACGCCCACAAAAACCCCGTGAACACGCCCACAAAATACTCCCGTGAATACGCCCACAAAACCCCCGTGAACACGCCACAAAAACCCCCGTGAACACGCCCACAAAAACCCCCGTGAACACGCCCACAAAAACCCCCGTGAATACGCCCATAAAAAACCCCCGTGAACACGCCCAAAAAAACCCCGGGAACACGCCCACAAAAATCCCCGTGAACACGCCCACAAAAAACTCCCGTGAATTCGCACACAAAAAACTCCCATGAACACGCACACAATATACTCCCGTGAATACGCCCACAAAAAACCCCCATGAACACGCCCACAAAAACCCCCGTGAATACGCCCATAAAAAACCCCCGTGAACACGCCCACAAAAAACCCCGTGACTATGCACAAAAAACCCCCGTGAATACGCCCACAAAAAACCTCCGTGAACACACACACAAAAAAACTCCCGTGAACACGCACACAAAAAACCCCCTTGAATACGCACACAAAAAACCCCTGTGAACACGCCAACAAAACTCCCCGTGAACACGCCCGCAAAAAAACCCCGTGAATACGCCCACAAAAAACCTCCGTGAACACACACACAAAAAACCCCCGTGAACACGCCCACAAAAAACCCCCGTGAACACGCCCACAAAAAACCCCCGTGAACACGCACACAAAAAACACCCGTGAACACGCATACAAAAAACCCCCGTGAACACGCCCACAAAAAACCCCCGTGAACACGCCCACAAAAAACCCCCGTGAACACACACACAAAAAAACTCCCGTGAACACGCACACAAAAAACACCCGTGAACAAGCACACAAAAAACCCCCGTGAATATGCCCACAAAAAACCCCCTTGAATATGCACACAAAAAACCCCTGTGAACACGCCCACAAAACTCCCCATGAATACGCACACAAAAACCCCCCGTGAACACGCCCACAAAAAACCCCCGTGAACACGCCCACAAAAAACCCCCGTGAATACGCACACAAAAAACTCCCGTGAATATGCCCACAAAAAACCCCCTTGAATACGCACACAAAAAACCCCTGTGAACACGCCCACAAAACTCCCCGTGAACACGCCCACAAAAAACCCCCGTGAACACGCCCACAAAAAACCCCCGTGAACACGCCCACAAAAAACCCCGTGAACACGCCCACAAAAAACCCCCGTGAACACGCCCACAAAAAACCCCCGTGAACACGCCCACAAAAAACCCCCATGAACACGCCCACAAAAAACCCCCGTGAATACGCCCATAAAAAACCCCCGTGAACACGCCCACAAAAAACCCCCGCGAACACGCCCACAAAAATCCCCGTGAACACGCCCACAAAAAACTCCCGTGAATTCGCACACAAAAAACTCCCATGAACACGCACACAAAATACTCCCGTGAATACACCCACAAAAAACCCCCATGAACACGCCCACAAAAACCCCCGTGAATACGCCCATAAAAAACCCTCGTGAACACGCCCACAAAAAACCCCGTGACTGTGCACAAAAACCCCGTGAATACGCCCACAAAAACCTCCGTGAACACACACACAAAAACTCCCGTGAACACGCACACAAAAAACCCCCTTGAATACGCACACAAAAAACCCCTGTGAACACGCCCACAAAACTCCCCGTGAACATGCCCACAAAAAACCCCCGTGAACACGCCCACAAAAAAACCCCGTGAATACGCCCACAAAAAACCTCCGTGAACACACACACAAAAAAACTCCCGTGAACACGCACACAAAAAACCCCCTTGAATACGCACACAAAAACCCCTGTGAACACGCCCACAAAACTCCCCGTGAACACGCCCACAAAACCCCCGTGAACACGCCCACAAAATACTCCGGTGAACACGCTTACAAAAAACCCCTGTGAACACGTCCACAAAATTCCCCGTGAACACGCCCACAAAAAACCCCCGTGAACACACCCACAAAATACTCCCGTGAATACGCCCACAAAAAACCCCTGTGAACACGCCCACAAAAAACCCCCGTGAACACGCCCACAAAAAACCCCGTGAACACGCCCACAAAAAAACCCCGTGAATACTCCCATAAAAAACCCCCGTGAACACGCCCATAAAAAACCCCCGTGACTATGCACAAAAAACCCCCGTGAATACGCACACAAAAAACCCCTGTGAACACTCCCACAAAAAACCCCCGTGAACACGCCCACAAAATACTCCCGTGAATACGCCCACAAAAAACCCCTGTGAACACGCCCACAAAAAACCCCCGTGAACACGCCCATAAAAAAACCCCGTGAACACGCCCACAAAAAAACCCCGTGAATACTCCCATAAAAAACCCCCGTGAACACGCCCATAAAAAACCCCCGTGACTATGCACAAAAAACCCCCGTGAATACGCACACAAAAAACCCCTGTGAACACTCCCACAAAAAACCCCCGTGAACACGCCCACAAAAAACCCCGTGAACAAGCCCACAAAAAACCCCCGTGATCACGCCCACAAAAAACCCCTGTGAACACGCCCACAAAAAACCCCCGTGAACACGCCCACAAAAAACCCCGTGAACACGCCCACAAAAAACCCCCGTGAACACGCCCACAAAATACTCCCGTGAATACGCCCACAAAAACCCCATGAACACGCCCACAAAAACCCCGTGAATACGCCCATAAAAACCCCCGTGAACACGCCCACAAAAACCCCCGTGAACACGCCCATAAAAACCCCGTGAACACGCCCAAAAAACCCCGTGAACACGCCCACAAAAATCCCCGTGAACACGCCCACAAAAACTCCCGTGAATTCGCACACAAAAACTCCCATGAACACGCACACAATATACTCCCGTGAATACGCCCACAAAAACCCCCATGAACACGCCCACAAAACCCCGTGAATACGCCCATAAAAAACCCCCGTGAACACGCCCACAAAAAACCCCGTGACTATGCACAAAAACCCCCGTGAATACGCCCACAAAAACCTCCGTGAACACACACACAAAAAACTCCCGTGAACACGCACACAAAAAACCCCCTTGAATACGCACACAAAAAACCCCTGTGAACACGCCAACAAAACTCCCCGTGAACACGCCCGCAAAAAAACCCCGTGAATACGCCCACAAAAAACCTCCGTGAACACACACACAAAAAACCCCCGTGAACACGCCCACAAAAAACCCCCGTGAACACGCCCACAAAAAACCCCCGTGAACACGCACACAAAAACACCCGTGAACACGCATACAAAAACCCCCGTGAACACGCCCACAAAAACCCCGTGAACACGCCCACAAAACCCCCGTGAACACACACACAAAAACTCCCGTGAACACGCACACAAAACACCCGTGAACAAGCACACAAAAAACCCCCGTGAATATGCCCACAAAAAACCCCCTTGAATATGCACACAAAAAACCCCTGTGAACACGCCCACAAAAAACCCCCGTGAACACGCCCACAAAAAACCGCCGTGAACACACCCACAAAAAACCCCCGTGAATACGCACACAAAAAACTCCCGTGAATATGGCCACAGAAACCCCCTTGAATACGCACACAAAACCCCTGTGAACACGCCCACAAAACTCCCCGTGAACACGCCCACAAAACCCCCGTGAACACGCCCACAAAAACCCCGTGAACACGCCCACAAAACCCCGTGAACACGCCCACAAAAAACCCCGTGAACACGCCCACAAAACCCCCGTGAACACGCCCACAAAAAACCCCCATGAACACGCCCACAAAAACCCCGTGAATACGCCCATAAAAACCCCCGTGAACACGCCCACAAAAAACCCCCGCGAACACGCCCACAAAAATCCCCGTGAACACGCCCACAAAAAACTCCCGTGAATTCGCACACAAAAAACTCCCATGAACACGCACACAAAATACTCCCGTGAATACGCCCACAAAAAACCCCCATGAACACGCCCACAAAAACCCCCGTGAATACGCCCATAAAAAACCCCCGTGAACACGCCCACAAAAAACCCCGTGACTGTGCACAAAAAACCCCGTGAATACGCCCACAAAAACCTCCGTGAACACACACACAAAAAAACTCCCGTGAACACGCACACAAAAAACCCCTTGAATACGCACACAAAACCCCTGTGAACACGCCCACAAAACTCCCCGTGAACATGCCCACAAAACCCCGTGAACACGCCCACAAAAACCCCGTGAATACGCCCACAAAAAACCTCCGTGAACACACACACAAAAAAACTCCCGTGAACACGCACACAAAAAATCCCCTTGAATACGCACACAAAAACCCCTGTGAACACGCCCACAAAACTCCCCGTGAACACGCCCACAAAAAACCCCCGTGAACACGCCCACAAAAAACCCCCGTGAACACGCTTACAAAAAACCCCTGTGAACACGCCCACAAAAATCCCCGTGAACACGCCCACAAAAAACCCCCGTGAACACGCCCACAAAATACTCCCGTGAATACGCCCACAAAAAACCCCTGTGAACACGCCCACAAAAAACCCCCGTGAACACGCCCACAAAAAAACCCCGTGAACACGCCCACAAAAAACCCCGTGAATACTCCCATAAAAAACCCCCGTGAACACGCCCATAAACCCCCGTGACTATGCACAAAACCCCCGTGAATACGCACACAAAACCCCTGTGAACACTCCCACAAAAACCCCGTGAACACGCCCACAAAATACTCCCGTGAATACGCCCACAAAACCCCTGTGAACACGCCCACAAAAAACCCCCGTGAACACGCCCACAAAAAAACCCCGTGAACACGCCCACAAAAAAACCCCGTGAATACTCCCATAAAAAACCCCCGTGAACACGCCCATAAAAAACCCCCGTGACTATGCACAAAAAACCCCCGTGAATACGCACACAAAAAACCCCTGTGAACACTCCCACAAAAAACCCCCGTGAACACGCCCACAAAACCCCGTGAACACGCCCACAAAAACCCCGTGATCACGCCCACAAAAACCCCCGTGATTACGCCCACAAAAAACCCCCGTGAACACGCCCACAAAAAAACCCCGTGAACACGCCCACAAAAAACCCCCGTGAACACGCCCACAAAATACTCCCGTGAATACGCCCACAAAAAACCCCCATGAACACGCCCACAAAAAACCCCCGTGAATACGCCCATAAAAAACCCCCGTGAACACGCCCACAAAAAACCCCCGTGAACACGCCCATAAAAAACCCCCGTGAACACGCCCACAAAAAACCCCCGTGAACACGCCCACAAAAATCCCCGTGAACACGCCCACAAAAATCCCCGTGAACACGCCCACAAAAAAACTCCCGTGAATTCGCACACAAAAAACTCCCATGAACACGCACACAAAAAACTCCCGTGAACACGCACACAAAAAACCCCCGTGAATTCGCACACAAAAAACTCCCATGAACACGCACACAAAAAACTCCCGTGAACACGCCCACAAAAAACTCCCGTGAATTCGCACACAAAAAACTCCCATGAACACGCACACAAAAAACTCCCATGAACACGCACACAAAAAACTCCTGTGAACACGCACACAAAAAACCCCCTTGAATACGCACACAAAAAACCACTGTGAACAGGCCCACAAAACTCGCCGTGAACACGCCCACAAAACCCCGTGAACACGCCCACAAAAACCCCCGTGAACACGCCCACAAAACCCCCGTGAACACGCCCACAAAACCCCCGTGAACACGCCCACAAAAACCCCGTGAACACGCCCACAAAAACCCCGTGAACACGCCCACAAAAACCCCGTGAACTCGCCCACAAAACCCCCGTGAACACGCCCACAAAACCCCGTGAACACGCCCACAAAAAACCCCGTGAACTCGCCCACAAAAAAGCCCCGTGAACACGCCCACAAAAAACCCCCGTGAACACGCCCACAAAATACTCCCGTGAATACACCCACAAAAAACCCCCATGAACACGCCCACAAAAAACCCCCGTGAATACGCCCATAAAAAACCCCCGTGAACACGCCCACAAAAAACCCCCGTGAACACGCCCACAAAAATCCCCGTGAACACGCCCACAAAAAACTCCCATGAATTCGCACACAAAAAACTCCCATGAACACGCACACAAAATACTCCCGTGAATACGCACACAAAAAACCCCCGTGAACACGCCCACAAAAAACCCCCGTGAACACGCCCACAAAAAACCCCCGTGAATTCGCACACAAAAAACTCCCGTGAATTCGCACACAAAAAACTCCCATGAACACGCACACAAAAAACCTCCGTGAATACGCACACAAAATACTCCCGTGAATACGCACACAAAAAACCCCCGTGAACACGCACACAAAAAACCCCCGTGAACACGCCCACAAAAAACCCCCGTGAACACGCCCACAAAAAACCCCCGTGAACACACACACAAAAAACCCCCGTGACTATGCACAAAAAACCCCGTGAATACGCCCATAAAAAACACCCGTGAACACGCCCACAAAAACCCCCGTGAACACACACACAAAAACCCCGTGACTATGCACAAAAAACCCCGTGAACACGCCCACAAAAAACCCCCGTGAACACGCCCACAAAAAACCCCCGTGAACACACACACAAAAAACCCCCGTGACTATGCACAAAAAACCCCGTGAATACGCCCATAAAAAACCCCCGTGAACACGCCCACAAAAAACCCCCGTGACTATGCACAAAAAACCCCGTGAACACGCCCACAAAAAACCCCCGTGAACACGCCCACAAAAACCCCCGTGAACACGCCCACAAAACCCCCGTGACTATGCACAAAAACCCCCGTGAATACGCCCACAAAAACCTCCGTGAACACACCCACAAAAAACCCCCGTGAACACGTAAACAAAAAACCCCGTAAACACGCCCACAAAAACCCCCGTGAACACGCCCACAAAAAACCCCCGTGAACACGCACACAAAAAACCCCCGTGAACACGCCCACAAAAAACCCCCGTGAACACGCCCACAAAAAACCCCCGTGAACACGCCCACAAAAAACCCCCGTGAACACACCCACAAAAAACCCCCGTGAACACGCCCACAAAAAACCCCCGTGAACACGCACACAAAAACCCCCGTGAACACGCCCACAAAAAAACCCCGTGAACACGCCCACAAAAAAACCCCGTGAACACGCTTACAAAAAACCCCCGTGAACACGCCCACAAAATCCCCGTGAACACGCCCACAAAACCCCCGTGAACACGCCCACAAAACCCCGTGAACTCGCCCACAAAAAACCCCCGTGAACACGCCCACAAAAAACCCCCGAGAACACGCCCACAAAAACCCCGTGAACACGCCCACAAAAAACCCCGTGAACACGCCCACAAAAAACCCCCGTGAACACGCCCACAAAATACTCCCGTGAATACGCCCACAAAAAACCCCCATGAACACGCCCACAAAACCCGCGTGAATACGCCCATAAAAAAGGCGCGTGAACACGCCCACAAAAAACCCCCGTGAACACGCACACAAAAAACCCCCGTGAACACGCACACAAAAAACTCCCATGAATACGCACACAAAATACTCCCATGAATACGCACACAAAATACTCCCGTGAATACGCACACAAAAACCCCCGTGAACACGCCCACAAAACCCCGTGAACACGCCCACAAAAACCCCCGTGAATTCGCACACAAAAAACTCCCGTGAATTCGCACACAAAAACTCCCATGAACACGCACACAAAACCTCCGTGAATACGCACACAAAATACTCCCGTGAATACGCACACAAAACCCCGTGAACACGCACACAAAACCCCCGTGAACACGCCCACAAAAACCCCCGTGAACACGCCCACAAAAACCCCGTGAACACACACACAAAAACCCCCGTGACTATGCACAAAAAACCCCGTGAATACGCCCATAAAAAACCCCCGTGAACACGCCCACAAAAAACCCCGTGAACACACACACAAAAAACCCCCGTGACTATGCACAAAAACCCCGTGAACACGCCCACAAAACCCCCGTGAACACGCCCACAAAAACCCCCGTGAACACACACACAAAACCCCCGTGACTATGCACAAAAACCCCGTGAATACGCCCATAAAAACCCCCGTGAACACGCCCACAAAAACCCCGTGAACACACACACAAAAAACCCCGTGACTATGCACAAAAACCCCGTGAACACGCCCACAAAACCCCCGTGAACACGCCCACAAAAAACCCCGTGAACACGCCCACAAAACCCCCGTGACTATGCACAAAACCCCCGTGAATACGCCCACAAAAAACCCCCGTGAATACGCCCACAAAAAAACCCCGTGAATACGCACACAAAAAACCCCCGTGAACACGCCCACAAAAAAACCCCCGTGAACACGCCCATAAAAAACCCCCGTGAACACGCACACAAAAAACCCCCGTGAATACGCCCACAAAAAACCCCCGTGAACACGCCCACAAAAATCCCCCGTGAACACGCCCACAAAAATCCCCGTGAACACACCCACAAAAACCCCGTGAACACGCCCACAAAAAACCCCCGTGAACACGCACACAAAAACCCCCGTGAACACGCCCACAAAAAAACCCCGTGAACACGCCCACAAAAAAACCCCGTGAACACGCTTACAAAAAACCCCTGTGAACACGCCCACAAAAATCCCCGTGAACACGCCCACAAAAAACCCCCCGTGAACACGCCCACAAAATACTCCCGTGAATACGCCCACAAAAAACCCCTGTGAACACGCCCACAAAAAACCCCCGTGAACACGCCCACAAAAACCCCGTGAACACGCCCACAAAACCCCGTGAATACTCCCATAAAAACCCCGTGAACACGCCCATAAAAACCCCGTGACTATGCACAAAAACCCCCGTGAATACGCACACAAAAACCCCTGTGAACACTCCCACAAAACCCCCGTGAACACGCCCACAAAATACTCCCGTGAATACGCCCACAAAACCCCTGTGAACACGCCCACAAAAACCCCCATGAACACGCCCACAAAAACCCCGTGAACACGCCCACAAAACCCCGTGAATACTCCCATAAAAAACCCCCGTGAACACGCCCATAAAAACCCCCGTGACTATGCACAAAACCCCCGTGAATACGCACACAAAAAACCCCCGTGAACACTCCCACAAAAAACCCCCGTGAACACGCCCACAAAAAACCACGTGAACACGCCCACAAAAAACCCCCGTGATCACGCCCACAAAAAACCCCCGTGAACACGCCCACAAAAAAACCCCGTGAACACGCCCACAAAAAAACCCCGTGAACACGCCCACAAAAAACCCCCGTGAACACGCCCACAAAATACTCCCGTGAATACGCCCACAAAAAACCCCCATGAACACGCCCACAAAAAACCCCCGTGAATACGCCCATAAAAAAACCTCCGTGAACACGCCCATAAAAAACCCCCGTGAACACGCCCACAAAAAACCCCCGTGAACACGCCCACAAAAATCCCCGTGAACACGCCCACAAAAATCCCCGTGAACACGCCCACAAAAAACTCCCGTGAATTCGCACACAAAAAACTCCCATGAACACGCACACAAAAAACTCCCGTGAACACGCACACAAAAAACCCCCGTGAATTCGCACACAAAAAACTCCCATGAACACGCACACAAAAAACTCCCGTGAACACGCCCACAAAAAACTCCCGTGAATTCGCACACAAAAAACTCCCATGAACACGCACACAAAAAACTCCCATGAACACGCACACAAAAAACTCCTGTGAACACGCACACAAAAAACCCCCTTGAATACGCACACAAAAAACCCCTGTGAACACGCCCACAAAACTCCCCGTGAACACGCCCACAAAAAACCCCCGTGAACACGCCCACAAAAAACCCCCGTGAACACGCCCACAAAAAACCCCCGTGAACACGCCCACAAAACCCCCGTGAACACGCCCACAAAACCCCGTGAACACGCCCACAAAACCCCCGTGAACACGCCCACAAAACCCCGTGAACTCGCCCACAAAACCCCCGTGAACACGCCCACAAAAACCCCCGTGAACACGCCCACAAAACCCCGTGAACTCGCCCACAAAAAACCCCCGTGAACACGCCCACAAAACCCCGTGAACACGCCCACAAAATACTCCCGTGAATACGCCCAAAAAAAACCCCGTGAACTCGCCCACAAAACCCCGTGAACACGCCCACAAAACCCCGTGAACACGCCCACAAAATACTCCGTGAATACGCCCACAAAAACCCCATGAACACGCCCACAAAACCCCCGTGAATACGCCCATAAAAACCCCGTGAACACGCCCACAAAAAACCCCCGTGAACACGCCCACAAAAATCCCCGTGGACACGCCCACAAAAACTCCCATGAATTCGCACACAAAAAACTCCCATGAACACGCACACAAAATACTCCCGTGAATACGCACACAAAAAACCCCCGTGAACACGCCCACAAAAAACCCCCGTGAACACGCCCACAAAAAACCCCCGTGAATTCGCACACAAAAAACTCCCGTGAATTCGCACACAAAAAACTCCCATGAACACGCACACAAAAAACCTCCGTGAATACGCACACAAAATACTCCCGTGAATACGCACACAAAAAACCCCCGTGAACACGCACACAAAAAACCCCCGTGAATACGCCCAAAAAAAACCCACATGAACACGCCCACAAAAAACCCCCGTGAACACACACAAAAAAAACCCCCGTGACTATGCACAAAAAACCCCGTGAACACGCCCACAAAAAACCCCCGTGAACACGCCCACAAAAAACCCCCGTGAACACACACACAAAAAACCCCCGTGACTATGCACAAAAAACCCCGTGAATACGCCCATAAAAAACCCCCGTGAACACGCCCACAAAAAACCCCCGTGAACACACACACAAAAAACCCCGTGACTATGCACAAAAACCCCGTGAACACGCCCACAAAAACCCCGTGAACACGCCCACAAAAAACCCCCGTGAACACGCCCACAAAACCCCCGTGACTATGCACAAAAACCCCCGTGAATACGCCCACAAAAAACCTCCGTGAACACACCCACAAAAACCCCCGTGAACACGTAAACAAAAACCCCGTAAACACGCCCACAAAAAACCCCCGTGAACACACCCACAAAAAACCCCCGTGAACACGTAAACAAAAAACCCCCGTGAACACGCCCACAAAACCCCCCGTGAACACGCCCACAAAAAACCCCCGTGAACACGCCCACAAAAACCCCCGTGTACACACCCACAAAAAACCCCCGTGAACACTCCCACAAAAAACCCCCGTGAACACGCACACAAAAACCCCCGTGAACACGCCCACAAAAAAACCCCGTGAACACGCCCACAAAAAAACCCCGTGAACACGCTTACAAAAAACCCCTGTGAACACCCCCACACAAATCCCCGTGAACACGCCCACAAAAAAACCCCCGCGAACACGCCCACAAAATAATCCCGTGAATACGCCCACAAAAAACCACTGAGAACACGCCCACAAACAACCCCCTTGAGCACGCCCACAAAAACCCCGTGAACACGCCCACAAAAAAACCCGTGAATACTCCCATAAAAACCCCGTGAACACGCCCATAAAAAACCCCCGTGACTATGCACAAAAAACCCCCGTGAATACGCACACAAAAAACCCCTGTGAACACTCCCACAAAAAACCCCCGTGAACACGCCCACAAAATACTCCCGTGAATACGCCCACAAAAAACCCCTGTGAACACGCCCACAAAAAACCCCCGTGAACACGCCCACAAAAAAACCCCGTGAACACGCCCACAAAAAAACCCCGTGAATACTCCCATAAAAAACCCCCGTGAACACGCCCATAAAAAACCCCCGTGACTATGCACAAAAAACCCCCGTGAATACGCACACAAAAACCCCCGTGAACACTCCCACAAAAACCCCGTGAACACGCCCACAAAAAACCCCGTGAACACGCCCACAAAAAACCCCCGTGATTACGCCCACAAAAAACACCCGACAACACGCCCACAAAAAAACCACGTGAACACGCCCACAAAAAAACCCCGTGAACACGCCCATAAAAAACCCCCGTGAACACGCCCACAAAATACTCCCGTGAATACGCCCACAGAAAAACCCCCGTGAACACGCCCACAAAAAACCCCCGTGAATACGCCCAAAAAAAAACCCCATGAACACCCCCACCAAAAACCCCCCCGAACACGCCCATAAAAAACCCCCGTGAACACGCACACAAAAAACCCCCGTGAATACGCCCACAAAAAACCCCCGTGAACACGCCCACAAAAATCCCCGTGAACACGCCCACAAAAAACCCCTGTGAATTCGCACACAAAAAACTCCCATGAATACGCACACAAAAAACTCCCGTGAATACGCACACAAAAAACCCCCGTGAATACGCACACAAAAAACTCCCATGAATACGCACACAAAAAACCCCCGTGAACACGCACACAAAAAACTCCCATGAATACGCACACAAAATACTCCCGTGAATACGCACACAAAAAACTCCCATGAATACGCACAGAAAAAACTCACATGAATACGCAGACAAAATACTCCCATGAATACGCACACAAAAAACCCCCGTGAACACGCCCACAAAAAACCCCCGTGAACTCGCCCACAAAAAACCCCCGTGAACACGCCCACAAAAAACCCCGTGAACACGCCCACAAAAAACCCCCGTGAACACGCCCACAAAAAACCCCGTGAACTCGCCCACAAAAAACCCCCGTGAACACGCCCACAAAAAACCCCCGTGAACACGCCCACAAAAAACCCCGTGAACTCGCCCACAAAAAACCCCCGTGAACACGCCCACAAAAAACCCCCGTGAACACGCCCACAAAAAACCGCGTGAACTCGCCCACAAAAAACCCCCGTGAACACGCCCACAAAAAACCCCCGTGAACACGCCCACAAAATACTCCCGTGAATACGCCCACAAAAAACCCCCATGAACACGCCCACAAAAAACCCCCGTGAATACGCCCATAAAAAACCCCCGTGAACACGCCCACAAAAAACCCCCGTGAACACGCCCACAAAAATCCCCGTGAACACGCCCACAAAAAACTCCCATGAATTCGCACACAAAAAACTCCCATGAACACGCACACAAAATACTCTCGTGAATACGCACACAAAAACCCCGTGAACACGCCCACAAAACCCCCGTGAACACGCCCACAAAAACCCACGTGAATTCGCACACAAAAAACTCCCATGAATACGCACACAAAAAACTCCCATGAATACGCACACAAAAAACTCCCGTGAATACGCACACAAAAAACTCCCGTGAATACGCACACAAAAAACCCCCGTGAATACGCACACAAAAAACTCCCATGAATACGCACACAAAAAACCCCCGTGAACACGCCCACAAAAAACTCCCGTGAACACACACACAAAAAACCCCGTGACTATGCACAAAAACCCCGTGAATACGCCCATAAAAACCCCGTGAACACGCCCACAAAAACCCCCGTGAACACACACACAAAAAACCCCGTGACTATGCACAAAACCCCGTGAACACGCCCACAAAAAACCCCCGTGAACACGCCCACAAAAACCCCCGTGAACACACACACAAAAACCCCGTGACTATGCACAAAACCCCGTGAATACGCCCATAAAAACCCCGTGAACACGCCCACAAAAACCCCCGTGAACACACACACAAAAACCCCGTGACTATGCACAAAAACCCCGTGAACACGCCCACAAAAACCCCCGTGAACACGCCCACAAAACCCCCGTGAACACGCCCACAAAACCCCCGTGACTATGCACAAAACCCCCGTGAATACGCCCACAAAAACCTCCGTGAACACACCCACAAAAACCCCCGTGAACACGTAAACAAAAAACCCCCGTAAACACGCCCACAAAACCCCCGTGAACACACCCACAAAACCCCCGTGAACACGTAAACAAAACCCCCGTGAACACGCCCACAAAACCCCCCGTGAACACGCCCACAAAACCCCCGTGAACACGCCCACAAAAAACCCCCGTGAACACACCCACAAAAAACCCCCGTGAACACGCCCACAAAAAACCCCCGTGAACACGCACACAAAAACCCCCGTGAACACGCACACAAAAACCCCCGTGAACACGCACACAAAAAATCCCCGTGAACACGTAAACAAAAAAGCAAAAAATGGACCAATTTCCCCATGATAAACCACGAATAAACCATGAATAGCGAATAGCGAAAAAAGAACCGCGAATAGCGAATCCGCAAATAGCGGGGTCCGACTATATCATAAAAGAAGGAATTTTCAGCCGTTGCAAGCTGTCGATTGCACATAATACTAAAATTTCCAAATGCAACCAGGAATTAAAAATTCCCAAGAGCAAGTGATTTTTCAAATGTTTACGTTTTATTTTCTTGCAAGTGTACAATTGTGATGTACAATTGTGATGGAGCAAGAACAGAGGAGGAAAACTGAAAATAGAAGTAAGAAGAGACCAGTGGTTACACCATTCGGAAGTTGCAGATGTGTATCGTGCATTACGAGATGTCAAAATGTGATACATTTACCTTTTGAAGATCCGGCCGAGAGACTTTGTAATCTCCACGAGTCATGTCGTCAGAGAGTGTCAACAGACTTGATGGCGTTACAATTTTGTTTGATACTGTTGCAGGAAACAATATTAGAAGTGCATCAACATGATGGAATTTAAGTGGAAAGGGAAAGTCAAGCCCATGAAAACTCTGGAGAAGATGACAAGGTTCGTACCTACTAGCTCTTGCAAGACTGGAGAATTCTTTGAACAAGCCGCAGTACCTGATACCAGAGCTTGACAGGTTCAAGTGTAAAGTGTCTGAAAAAAACATGGTTTGGAGAAGTGGACGATTTGAGACTGTTCATGATCAGGAAGAAGTGTAAAGCCAAGCCCTTGAACGTAGTGTGGAATGTTGGCATGGGAACCTTTCCTCATTGCAGGAAATGCTTGGAACAACACCTCATAAAGGTAAATTATCAAGTTACTCCATGGAAGAACTCCCACATTGCAACACCAGACATACCTGCACCATTACAAGGAAGGATGGAACCCTTTTGGATAGAAGGAGACATTCTTCCAGAGGAGATCGTTGGTGTCCTTCAGGAGGCGTTCGAAGCCGACAGTGACGATATTTCAGGAGAAAATGATGAGATTATTCATTGGGACAATGAGTGATAGGATAGGATATACCAGCTCGAACACGAATAAACAAAATATAGTCTTTGAAGGTTTGCATTGCAGGCATTATGTTTTAAGCTAATTAGCTCTACTTATTCATATTCCAGATTAACAAGGTGGGTACCATTGTAATCGTCTTGCATTTATAAATCCATTCGTGTAAATTGTGATTTGAACAAACCCTCTCCTATAATTTCTGAGAAGTGTTGAAGTTGACAGTTTTTGAATTTTAACATATTTAATTTTAATGAATATTCATGATTATGCAAATGACTAACATTGTTAGCTCAAACGCAAATGAGGGTAATCTCAGTTCCTTCCAGAAAGCTCACACCAAGTGTGTATCTACCCTCAGGAGAGCCAGAAAACAACATCTTTCTAATCTCAAGTCTGAACTCTCAAACCTCTCTCCCTACTCAAAATCCCGGTGGCATCTAATCAAATCTGTTTCTGGTGTATGTTCTCCCTCCATCCCCTCCCTTACCTCAAATGGCCGCACTGCTGATACCGCACGTGAAAAGGCTGAATGCCGAAACTCGGTGTTTGTATCTAAATCTTGTGTCCAAAACCCATCATTTTCTCTACCCACCTTACCCAGTTGCACCCAATTGTCCCTTGATTCTGTGTCCTTTTCTCCTGACAAGGTGGAGAGCTTGCTGTCAAACCTCGACTCAGATTCTGCAACCGGTCCAGACGGCATCAGCCCACGTGTCCTAAAAACCTGCTCCTCTGCTCTTGCTCACTGTCTCTCTGTTCTATTCACCCTCTCTTTGGCTCAAGATCATCTGCCATCTGCTTGGAATCAGCAAACATTACCGCCCTGCATAAAAAGGTGCAAAAACAGATCCCTCCAACTACAGACCAATGAGCCTTCTCCCAATCATCAGCAAGGTTATGGAATCCATCATCGCTTCAGATATGAAATCCTTCCTCTTCTCCAATGGCTTGATTTCCGATCATCAATTTGGTTTCAGACCAGGTCACTCTACCCTGGATATGCTGCTTCTGTTCTCCCAACAATGGATGGAGGTCCACAATGCTGGACATGAAATCAGAGCCATATCCCTGGACATATCGTGTGCTTTTGACACGGCCTGGCACCCTGCACTACTCACCAAATTCTCTTCCTATGGTATCCAAGGCCATCTCCACTCATGGTTCGCAGACTTCCTCTCCTGTCGCAGCCAATGTATGACCATAAATGGAGTTCTCTCATCCCCTCTACCTGTCCTGGCTGGAATTCCTCAAGATAGCATTCTGGGCCCTGTTCTTTTTTCTGGTTTTCATCAATGATCTCTCTGATTCTCTGGGAAATCCTCTTTATCTCTTTGCCGATGACTTCACCCTCTGTTGTACCATCTGTCATCCCTCAGACTGGCAAGCAGCAGCAAACTCACTGCAGATCTGGATAAAATCACAAACTGGTCCAAAACGTGGAACATGTCTTTCAATCCTGACAAATCGCACACTCTCACTACGTCTCTCTGAAAGGACCATTTAGAACCCCCCCCCCCCCATCCACTTTCTCAACAATCCTCTGGAAGAAGTCCTTTCATTCAAGCTTCTGGGTCTCACGATCTGCCATGATCTTTCCTGGGAAAGCCATATTTCCAACCTGGTCTCCAAAGCCAGTCACCGACTAGGAGTCCTCCATCGTGCAAAGTCCTTCCTCGGCCCACCTGAGCTCCTGACCACATACAAAGCTTCCTTCCACAGCTTGATGGAGAACTGCTCTCCCATTGTGCTGGTGGGTCCTGCCTCTCACCTTTCTCAGCTTCACGCTGTAGAAACCAAGGCATTTAGGATCAATGGTATCTCCCGCAATGAGGCTGAGTCTTTGGGCCTCTCACTCAATCACCGCAGGTTGGTCGGTGGTCTTTCTGTCTTCTACCGTCTCCTCTATGGTCTCGCCCACCCTGCTCTCTGCGATATGTCCCCACCATATTTCCGCAGGGTGCTCAAGGTTCACTAATAACCCCCTTCTGGTAAAACTACCAAAATCAAGAATCACTACTCACCTTCACTCTTTCATTCCTCTTTTTCCCCACCTTTGGAATCAACTCCCTCACTCTATTCATTCCCATTCTTCCCTCCAGGTCTTCAAAACAGTTGTTCACCACCACCTCTTATCGTCCCCCATCCAAATCCTCGATCTTTTCTATCCCCATTAATCCACCTCCTTCAAATTCCCTGCTTTTCTTCCTGAAAATCCCTGTAATGTCAATCTTGTATACCCCATGTTCCCCACCCCTTCCCTCTCCCTTCCACAGATCTCCTAATGTCTCTGTTCCCCACTGTTTTGTCCTTCCCTTTCCTACCCCTCTTGTCTCATGCCCCCCTTGCTGTGCGTTGTGTGTTAGCTCTAATATGAGCCTTGATAATGTATACAAAAATAAAAAGCTTGGAGGGGGGAGAGTGTGATGGTTGCTTTGAGAGGGAGGGGTGAGACGGGTGAATTGGCACTGAAGTTGGGGAAAAATGGCGATTGAAGGAAAGTGAACATGCATAGCAAACTGTTTTGTTTTTTTTTAAACTTTTAGTTCAGAAATGCGACTAAAGACATTTCTTGAGGGATGCAATAAAGGGGAATTAAGAGAATGGAGAGAAGAAACGTGGTAATAGTTGGAGTTTTTTTATACGTACAAGGTTTGAATTAAAGATCAAATTGAGAGCAGTCTTGAAATAGTAGAAGAGTAGTGCATTATGATACAGTAATGAGAACCACACGTGTGAAAGAGGAAGATGAAGCATTATAAGAGATCGTTTTTATTATTACTATTTATTTTTTGATTGAGACTGCATAAGATTAGGAAAAGGAAAGTTTGAAGAAAAGATCGTGAGGTGAATTTGGATCGGTAAACGCACAGGGTGGAAACAGATCATGTGGTTACAGGAGAATCATGTAGTTACGGGAGAACCATGTAGTTACGGGAGGTGTGTAGTTAAAAGTGAATTTATTTTATCATTATTATTACTAGTGCATGCCCATAGGTGCAAAAAATAAAAAAAAAATTAAAAAAAATTTCAAACCGCGTGCCAGAAACAACAACCACACAGGCCGTTCCTTTGCTCTCGTAAACGACACACACACACACACACACACACACACACACACACACACACACACACACACACACACACACACACACACACACACACACACACATTGCTGGAATTATGGATAGATGAAATGAGGTCAATGAGATGACAAATGAAGGGGTTGAATGCAGACTGCAGAGCAATGAGTAAGGAAACCCGTCGTTGTGAGTCGTTTTTACCACCAAATTGACATGTATTTCGTTGGCAAGCGTGTTGAGTGGAGCTGAAGATCTGTAACCATTTCCTTAACACTTCCAAAGGCCACAGCGTTTTGAACATTGGAAACAAAAAAAAGTTGTGCACTTTTTTTGATAAATTATTTTCAGAACAATTTTTCTTCAATAAATAAATAATAATAAAAATTGTCTCCATGTACACACCTTTATCTCGTTAGCACCTCTTCATAAACAACATTGCTAAGGAAACGGCGCTTCTTCTTTGTTTCCTCGTCCAGGGCAAGAATGCAGAGGCTGCTGGATCTGCCAACGTTTTGATAAATTATTAGTTTTAATGGATAAATTTTTCAATTAGCGCCAACGTATTTTGCCTTTTCGCAATGTCGTCGCAAGGAAAAACACAAAGAAAAGAGAAGAGGAAAAAAAAACGTTCGTGCAAAAAAAAATAAAAATTTGCTTCCTGGTTCGGAGCATACCAGCTCACTCTGATGTTACCGAAATTTATGCACCGTCTAATATGAAAACGATCATAACTTGGGGCATTGTGTTGATCTATAAATGCGCATAAGAAATCGAGAAATTCTTAGAATACACGAAGTCATCACTCTCCGGAAGTCCGTACGTTGTAACCCGTAATGGGGAATGCGACTGAGGTTCCCTTCCCCCGTCGGCCACGCCCACGCAGCAACGTGTCTTGTCATTGGTTGGTAAATAAATGGCCATAACTTGGGAAGCACTTGTCCGATTGATATCAAACCTTGAAAAGGCACATCCTCAGGTCCCCATCAATATACCTGGCAAGTTTCAATTATGTCGGACCAGTGGTTGTCGAGAAACAGTGGTCACAGACACACACAGAGATTGCTGGAATTATAGATAGATTATTATTATTAATACATTTTCTTTAATAAGGATTGCGTAAGATTCGGAAAAAGAAAGGCTGAAGTGAAATCGTGGAGGTGTATGGTGAATTTGAAACGGTAAATGCGGAGTGAAGCTGATGGATCGATTAAAAGTAACAGGAAGAGGTTAGAGGGACACGTGGTTTCAGGAGGTGTATAGTTAGGAAGGAAACAAGGAAAATTATTAATTTTTTGATGGATTTTTGAAGATTAAATAAGATTGGAGAGTGGCAGGTTGTAGGAAGAAATTGTGAAGGTAATGGAGAGAGTGGGTCAGCTCAAATAGAAGAGAGATGGTGTGCAAGAAGAATAAGAATAAGAAGAAGAAGAATAAGAAGAATAATAATAAGAAGAATAAGAAGAATATGAAGAAGAATAAGAATAAGAAGAATAAGAATAAGAATAAAAATAATAAGAAGAATGATTGGAACGCCTGGGTATGGGGAAGAAAGGGTTGTTGTTTTTTGTTATTTTTTCATGAAAGACAAGAAACAGTGTGTATTTGGGAGGGATAGATGGGTGGTGGTGGGGAAAAGTGGAGAAAATACGAATTGATGGTAATCGGGAAAGAATACAAATAAATGATTGCACACCAAGACAGGAAGGACGGGTAGGCCTCAAGGAGCCCGATAACACAAGGTCGACGAAATCTCACAAAATAGCGCGATTTTTGAAACAAAACCGAACTAGGAATACACAGTAACCATGTAGGTGAGAAAATGAAGAGTTAAAACGGGACAAATAACGACCAGAAACTTAACTTTGAGAAAGTCGGCAGAGACCCCTGAGAGAACCACCCTTCCGGAAGATTCAAAGAATCCCTCATGTTGAATCACATCACCAAATGTTGTGACGGTCCCTTTCAGTGTGCTGGTTATGGTGATGATGTTTAAAGGTCAGCTCAGGTCAGGTATGGGAGCATGCGCCAGAACAGCATGTTGCCGTGTCAACTTTCTACTGGTACTCCAGGGCCCTCCATCTGGTCAGCCCTCAGGCAGATGCCTGGCCCATCCCCATCTCCTTGAGATGCAGATCAACCTGCTGCAGACACAAGGCACGTGGTCGGCCCATTGGCGTCCTCCACTCATGAGGTTCCCTTGTTGCAAGAATCTGATGAGCAGGATCAGTGTCAGGAAAATGAGCCACATGTCCATACAGCTGCAGCTAATGCTCACGGATTATGTAGGTAACAAATCTCATTCGAGTCTCTCTCAGCAACCGCTTGTTGGACAAAAAGTCTGACTCGCGATAGCTAAGGATTCTCCGGAGTCCTGGTACCAAAGGAATTAAGTCACCATCTCAGATCCTTGGTCAGAGTCCAAGTTTCACACCAATAGAGCAAGACTGGAAGCACTAAGGTCCTGAAGACTTGGACTTTCATCTTCCTGCCAAGGCACCAACAGTGCCACACCCCATGATCCAGTGACTCCATGACTCCCCAGGCCCGGCCCAGATGTCTATTGAAGTCTGCTTCACAGACAGCGGTGACATGAATATCACTGCCAAAGTAAGTGAATCTCTCCATGACCTCAACGTCCTCACCACAAACAGGAACAGACAAGATAGCAGCATCCAATATATTGTTACGGATCCGGGGTGGCGGAATTCTCACCCGGTCCTCGGCGCCACCCTCACCACCACCGTCTCCGGGGTTTATAACGCCGGCCGGCTCAGCACAGGCCTCGGGTCACGCGCCTTCAATCGCGATACGAACGTAATCCTTGTACCTTGCCAGTTGGGGAAATAGAACCCCTGGTTACAGACTGGTTTTGTCAGAGACCGAGCGGAGTCTACCAGTCTGTAACCATTTTTTAGTGTTATATGCCAATCGAATGGATCGTTCAATAGACGCGACATTAATTAATCCATAGCGGCAACTTCATCCGAATCAATCGATTTCTTCTCTGGGACACATCGGGGACACACAACACAAGCAAAATTCACGACAATGGTTTTATTAACAACCCTCAAACCGTTCTTAACTAGGGAACCACGGTCTCCAGGTTTCGAGGGGATCGCTACCGAAATATGCCTTATACAACACGTGCAGACAACGACAAACAGCATGCGTGCAAGACAAGACAGAGTATTTAGTGATGTCTCATGGACGAGAGGACAGTGTCAAAAGCATGAATGTCGCTCGCAACAGGCGAATGTCCACAAATTCGAACTCCCGCTCGAACGTGCCACGTGGCGAAATGGAGCTCGTCCTCCCTTTTCCCCCTTCGCACCGCACGCGGTCTCCGCGCGCTCTGACCTCGCGTAGGGTCGACGATGGGTTTCAGCTGATCTCTCTCTTGGTCCAGCACACAAATCCAGGCCTGGCCTGTGCACCAGACAAGGCCCAAATTGAGGTTGACGGGCTCCGGCAAGCGGATCGGCAAACGTGTCCAGCCATGAGGTGAGTAAGGATGGAGGCTCCACGGCCAGACGCAGGCCGAACCTGTCGATCACCTCCCCATACGAGTCGATCGTCGACTCCACGTGCAGGCAGCCACTCAAAGCCGACTGCCGTCCCTCGCACGGCAGAATCCTCGACGTGCAGGTCGGTTCAGCGTCTCTCCCGGCAGATCCAACACCATGCCTCCTTTGCTCGCTCGCTTTGAAGCGACTCCGAGCACGCCTCGAGAACCCGACTTTTCTTCACACACACACAATAGTCTTTAGGAAGCCTTCATTCGCTCGCTTCGACACACGAGGGCGCCTTCCTCTGTGACTCCATTTTCCAAACTGAGAGCTCCCTTTTTTCCTTTCATTTCTTCCTTTTGTTCCACAAGCACGCCTCTCTCGGCGAAACGAACAAAAAGCTCCGCCCCTTCGCGTCACTTCCTCCCCTTAGCTCCACCTCCTTCCCTTGGCCACACCCTTCCAGCTGGCTGGGCGGGGCCCATCCAGGGATGGGGTAGGAATCCGAGGGATCTCTGTTTCACCACCACCGTACGAACACAAAAACAGTCTCCTACACCTCCCGACAAACATACAACGTCCCTTCCACCACACAACCTAGCTAAAGAGGCAATTAATGGGGGATCTGAACTATTCCTGTATTTAGTTGTCCAGTAAGGGCCATTTCCGTAACACTACCCCCACCTTTCTCCCGAGGCTCTCCCGAACCTCCATCTGGGGCAGCCCACGGCAATGGCCCTGTCTAACGTACAGCACAGATCTCCCATTTACTCTAACCCACAAGATGGGAAGCACTTAACTCCAAAAATCAAAGTGTCACAGTAAGATTGGCATGTCCCTATCCTAGTTTGTCGGGTCACCAATTGAACAAACAAATTCACACTCTATGCACACTACTTAACATTCTAATTATGGACTTGAATGGGAGGGCATTCAATTTTACTTTTAACACCAATATTGGCATAGGAGCAGAACATTCAAAGGTTCAAAGTTCTTTTACGTGTTCGCTCCTTCATGCCCCCTCCCGGCAGTATTGTCCATTCACCCCTGAGGGTTTCCTCACTTCCTGGCCTTATTGGCCTCTCACCAGGTAAATTCAGTCGGCCCAGTGGCCTAATCTCACAAAGAGTTCTTCGGCTCACTGAGCCCACAAAATGGCATGAATCTTCGGCCGCAACGGCCCATAAAAGCACTATGGCCTCAATGGCCCACAAAAATGCTTCGGCCCATATGGCCTACTCACAAGCAGCAGCAGGCAACAAGCCCTGCATTGGACAGCAGGTGACACAGCAATGGTGGCATGGTGATATCGATGGTAAACAAATGCAGTTCGGATGCGTTCTTGAGGATGCAAAAGGGTGTGGTGACCTTAGACCAGGTGAGATGGAGTGTACCCTTAACCTTCCTTGCCTGACTTGTTTTGGTTAAGTTTTCTTATTTTTCTTCCTTTCTCCCTTTTTTTCTTTTACAGAGAGGACGGTGTGTTTCTTACTCAACGGTTATCTTCGTGGATGTGTGCTCATGACATACTGGTGGCCTCTCTGGCACTTGGAGAGGGTGACCTAGCCTGGCCCTTGCCAACAAATTCTCCCATCAACACTACTCGTACCAGGTATCACACATGAATGGTGCGGAAGAGAGTCCATCGAACCTAACCATTTACTTTTAGCTCGAGACATTGCAACAAACCCTGCTGTGGTGAGAATGATCCTAATGACCCATTCCTCCCGACCTGGCACACTGTTCCATTCTATTAAACCTGGACAAGGCCCTTATTTGTACTTTTCCATTTGGTGGTGCCAGGCATAACTCGCTGGCTGGGGAGTGTGACCACTACTAGGCCTCTTTGCCTGCTTCCAATCGGGGGTGGAGGACACTCAGCGACCTCGGGGTTCACCTGAGCGTGCTTCTGGCGCTCCTAATGAAGGGGTGGCTCTCTCTAGCCCCCATACTGTGCCCTCATAGCACCTATACTGTGCTCTCATAGCACCTACACTGTGCTCTCATAGCACCCAAACTGTGCTCTCCTGGCACTGAACCCTACGGTGCTCTCCTGGCACCTCCTCTGACAGCCTTCACCTGCCAGGAAGCCCCAAAGCCCTGCTGCCCTATTTCCCAACTCACCAACCTCCCATACCATGTCACACTACCAACCAGTATCCCCATACCTTGGCCTGCTCCTACCCCTCGCAGTCTGCCTGCACAATGGAACAGCAGCCAGAATCCATGTCGAATCCTCTAAGTCCCACTAACCTACACTAACTTGGTTAGGAGACTCCTACCGACAGGGTACGTTGTTCGCACTCACTCTCCTCATCTGCACAATCACGCCGTTCACCCAAACACTTTAATCACTCATTCCACAGTGCCGCACACCCAGTCCACAACACCATCCAACACCTTTCACTTTTATGTGAAAACAAAAACACACCAGTCCGTCGGATCCCACTTGGTCATCAAATTTAACTGGTACACTTTTTCATCAAACCCCAGTAAATTTGTCACTACATCTATCGTCCATTGGCCTCCTCCATACTGCCCTCGTCGTTTATTTCCAACAATTTAAACGAAACATCAAAATCTCTTTACCAGCCTCATGAACCTCTGCATGGTTCTAACCAGGAATTTCAATCCTTCCTCAAACAAGCCACTCTTTGTCATCCACTTGTTTCAGGTGCGTTTAACGCTCTCCCTGTAATGTCTCCACCACTTTTTTTTTAATCATCCAAATCCACTCGTGCCACTAATGCCTTCTGTCATCTCAATTTGCAATTACTTTCGGTACAACCCTCAATCAAGATTTTCACATCCCCATATGGCCTGCTTCTTTGGCTCATTGGAAGGGGAATGAGGGAACGAATCCCTCATTACCCATTACATGACCCCGCCGCCTTTCCGCCACGGCTCAAGGGGGTCACGCCTCAATGGGGCTGTGATCTACTCCCTCCTTTTCTCCAGGGTTCGCGGAGATCAGGTAAACCACAATCAGTAGAATGGCCTCCCCCTCTTCTCCAGGGTTCACGGAAATCAGGTAAACCCCAATTAGTGGAATGGCCTCCCCCTCTTCTCCACAACTCTCTCAAGACAGATAAACCCCACTCAGCTAGCCAAACCACTCGTGTGCTCAGAAAGGTCCGAAGACCAAGTGACCCATGCCAGTGCCGTTATGGTTTTTCTCACCTTTGACCCCCGGCTCGGATCGCACTTCCCCCACACCGAGCGCGGAGAATTTAAATGGGAAAAACAGGCGGGAAAAGCCCCCCGAGGATCGTTGTTGGTTTTTGTTTGTTCCTCCGTGGAGATCGTAACCGCACGGGGCTTACTGAATGGCGAGTGGCGAAGATGTGGTAGCGTAGATAGTGGAGGTGGCGTGGTTGTAGTGTGGTTGGCGCTGGGGTGGGGATGGCGTGGTTGTTGAGATGCTGTTTGTTTGAAATAAAAGATAGAACAGAAAAATGGCTAACTCAAAGCGTCGCAGCCCGGATGGATCACATAAATTGCCTCTATGCAACGGGTTTGGGCTAACTACACATGTACTTACAGAGATATCTCACCTGAGGGCCCTTTATGGTGTAATGCGAATTTCCACAACCGTAACACTACCCCCTCCCCTTTTTACAGACAGTCCCGAGTCGACAAATTTTCGTGTGCCATCATGTGTATTTCTCCCCTAGTACGTTTTACCTTCGGATCCCTGAGTGCGACATTCAGTGTATTTGTGTCCCCAAAATAAATAAACTACGGGCTGAGTAACTAACTAAACAAACCCACTCATACGGACGACTTAAATAAAATTGCCGGCGCGAAGACAGACATGCCGGGGGCGCACTCATATTTACAGTACATCTTAACCTTATAATTTTACACTAACCATGGCCCAGGATTAATGGACTCTGCAGGAAGAAAAAAAAAAGTCAAAAGTCAACGGTGAACTGGCGCACGGGCCGCCACTGCAGGCCCGTGTTGTAGCTGCCAACAGGACAGTCCTTGTAGCTTCACGACGATCCTGGCGCACATTGCAATGAACAAGGGGGGGGGGCAAATGCAAAACAGAACGGGGCAGAATGGACGAGGGCAGCAGGCATGGCATGGCAAAGGCAGGCAGGCAAGGCATGGCATGACAAGGCCGCTGTAGCAAACACATCCGGCAGATGAACTGGCCGGCACAGGCCTTGAAGCACAGCTGCAGACGATCCGGCCGGTACAGGCCTCGCAGCAAACAGCCAGCCGATGAAGTGGGCCGACACAGGCCTTGCAGTAAAACACAGCCGGCAGATGAAATGGGCCGGCCCCTTGCCTTGTTCTGGAGGTTCGTGGAGGGAGTGCGGTGGTGCTGGCCACTCGGAAGGCAGGCTCGGATCTACCCTACGGTCTCCCTCCCAACCTATCGCCCTTGCCTGTCTTTGTCCATACCCACCCCCCTTAATTTGGCAAAAACCAATTTAGCCCCAACTTATTTTTTTGTTGTTTTTATTTATTTATTTATTTATTTTTGTTGCTCTTCCGACCTCCCCACTGTAATTCGTCTCCTAACCCCCTTTATGTCTCTGTTCGCCTAACCTATCGTCCCATAGCCTACTCCCAACCCCTACGTTCCCTTCTTGGAGGGGGAATAAGGGAGAGCTAGCATCCTGTGTCGAGGCCCAACGAAGCCTCAGGATGGCCTCCTCGGACTTCAGCGATCTAACCCAAAGTGGGTCCAGCGGCCCACAACGAGAGCGAAGGGATGGATGGTGCGGAGGGGTACACTTCCTATCTACCCTATCCATTAACCTTTAAACTACCCCGGGGCTTTCAACAAGCGCCTCTCGCTTAAATATTGGTTCTATCAACCCACATTCCCGTCGCCAGTGTTGGTGTCCTCACAATTTCGGGCCTCGCCCCCCAATTTCTTTCCGTGCCCTCACATGGTCTCATGGCTGGGACGCGTGGCTCCCTTGACAGGCACTTCCATCTGTCGATTCTCTAACGATGGCACCCCCGGGCACTACACTGCCTCCGAGCCTACCAGCTCCCTAAACACCTGGGAGTGCCCTCCATGGCGACTCACCTGAAATGCTCGCGTGGCAGGCTCGCTTCCTGGGCCCCTTTCCGAGGGTCACCCGTGCCCACAACACTGCCCACGTGGCTAACGGCACCCCAGGCCCCCGCATCATGCGGGCGCACCCGTGCCCACTACGCTATCCCGGCCCCCCATGGGCCCTTGGCCTACCGCCGCCGACTAGCCCGGTGCCAGGGGTACCCACTCAGCGATACTCACCTTTCGCAGCCACGCTCCCAGCCCCTCAACAGGGCTCCTGCACCCCTCCAAATGGGTATTGAGCCTACATTCCCACCAACAACAAAACGACCTCCATTTTGTCAATTTAACTAACCCAGCTAACTCACTCCACACTGATCCCGGGGTCCCTTGGGCGGGAATCACTCCTCCCCCAATCACTCATCGCACCATGCATTCCACATTCGCTCCATACACACAGGCCTGCTGGCCTCACTCACTCACCAAGCACATGTCCCATTCCACACATCGCTGAACTCAGCCATCCTTCTGACTACTTCCCCTAACTAACTCGTGCTCCCACGTCGTCCCTTAAACTACAGCACGTTCTTTTAACACTACGTAGCTAAGCTACGTCCCCACTACACATTCACTGTCAGTCACTGTCTTCCAAAATCGCATTTTTCCATCCTAGATCTGCACTACAATCCCTCTACCTAATCCATTCCACAAGCTCCATGAGGACTTACCCCTGCCCCATGAAGCCGGTCTAACTAAGCTAACCCTTCCCCCTGAGGAGTTGTCATCCTGTGCCCAGTCACGGGGGTCTTTCATCCCTTGCCGGGGAATCATGTTCACCCGAAAGCGAGGCTTGCTTTTTTTTTCCTCTCGCGCAGCACCAGCGCGGCAACTCGCAACCTGCGCACCAGCGCGACAATTCACAGCCGCGCACCTTTGGTGTGACGTCATGGCAGCTGTTTGCGTCCTTCGTCCCTCTTGGACCGTACCATCTGGCAGGGATTCACCCTCCTGCCGGATTCCAACCATACACGCAGCCATGACGTCACCCGGCGCATAAAAAAACACACAAGCCTCGTGTCTCGAGGGGTTCCCCACGCGAAAACGTGCTCTGCCCGTTGGAGCTTAACACACCCGCCCGCGTGGAGAACCCATCCGGTCCAAATTCGAAATCCTGCCTCAACTTTGTCCGTCGCGGGATCGGCAACGTTCACCGCTGGCGTTTCCGGACCGGCTTTCACTCCCACAAGCGATCACGTGGCGGCCTCGTGCGTACCACAGCACGGACCTCGCGCTCGCCGCCGTGCAAACCCGGCACAGTCCCCATTACATCTACGGCCGCTACCTGGCCCCTGTCCCTGTCCCTCTGTCACCGTCATCGTCGTCGTCGTCTCCATTCCCTCCACGTGCTCAAGCTCCATTCAACCCACGCACACCTGCGTGTCACGACACTCACACATCTCGACATTCCACTCACCCCGGGAGACACGGCTGCATGCTCACGCATACCGACTGACATCTCCCTTACATACAGCGACCTCACACACACGGTCTCCCTCACACTCGGCCGCTCACTCACTCGTGCCATCTCCCTCGCTAACGTGGTTCGCCTCACACACGATGTGCTGGGAGGCATGCACTCCGGCACACTTGCCACCACACCACTCACACACAGGGCCGCACTCACAACTTGCGTGCTGGAAAGCACGCATCTCCGCACACTCGCAAACACACACACCTGCACAACCACACTGGGGATTCGTGTCCCCACAAGGGTCCCCGGGGTCTCTATACCCCCCAAGCTCCTGGTGCACCCGTCCGCAGCACTCATCCTCTCAACTCCGCGAAGCACGACCGAACCCACCTGGTCGTGACTCGCTTCAAGGGAGCATGGCGTCTCCCTCCGTTCCCGAAGGAAGCTATCCAGCTGCTCGCACCGGGTCACGAGACAGTCCGCCAGCTCCCCCTCCTGATCCTCCACTACCTCAATGTGCGTGTGTTCGTCACTAACCCCATCCAATTCACCCTCTATCTCCCGTGTCTCTGTACATTTTCTCTCCTTGGTCCTTTTTTTTGTTTCTTCCTGGTTCTATTTTCCTTCCCATTGGAGTCGTTCTTCCTCTCTGAGCCCCATTAGCTGTTCATTCTCCCTCCTGAGTTTTTCGATCTCCGTGGACTTAAATTTTGCTCTCCCCTCGAGCTGGTTAATTTCAAACTCGTATAGTTTTTGTTTTCTCTCCCACTGTTTCTCATGCTTCTCAGCCTCCAATCTCATAGTTTCTTTCAATTGGCTTAGTTCTTTTTCCTGTTTCGTTCGTTGTTTTTTCATTATCTGTGCATACCTCAACCTTGCTTTCTTTTTCAATTGTTCTTGTCTTTCTTATTTAATTTCTTTCACCCCCTGTCCCTCATTCTCCAATCTCATCGTTTTCTTCAATTGATTGATTTCTTTTTCCTGTTTCAGTCGTTGCTCTTTCTTGTTCCTCATTCTTTAGTCTGGCCTTCGCTTCCAACTGTTTGATCTGTACAGTGTGGTTCCTTAACGTTTCATTCTCCACTGTCGTTCTTTCTTCTTTCACCATTCTCAACTCGTTTTGTAATCCCGTCTCTTTGTCTTTGTGCTCCAGTATCTGAAAAGTTTTTTTCCTAATTCCTCCCACAATTTGCATGCTTCTTCCCTCCTTTCCGCACAACTTTCCCAGGCTTCCCTCCTCAGTTCGTCCATTTTCTTCCCGTATTCCTTTCCTATTTCTATCTTCCGTTCTAGGCTTTCTCTTTCCTGTTTGCCTGTTCTCACCTCTTCCTTCAGTTGTTCCAATTCCAAATTGTGTTCGCATTCTCTTTCTTCCAACTTTTTTTTCCATTCTTCTTCCATGTGCTTTCTATCCCAGGAGTTACCAATTCGCTCCTCCTCCATTCTCTCGTTCATCTCGCTCGTCCCTTGTTCCCACTTATGGATCCTCAATTCTATTTCCCCCACTTTTCCCTCTAGTTCCTTGGCCTGTCTTGACTTGTCCAATAGTTCTTTCTTTAATTGTTTTACTTCCAGCTCGTGTTTCTGTTTTTCTTTTTCGAGCTCGGTCCTCCATTCTTCCTTCAATTCTTTCCAAAGCCCGCCAATGTCCGCCTGCCTCGCTAAAACGTCAAGGTGTGACCGGGCCTTAACTCATTTTAAGCAGAGGTTCAAACCAAAGCATCCAACACTCATAGCGAAGCGAAAGAGATTTCTGTTTTTCTTAACACCCACCAGACTTAAGCAGCAAGGTTGGCCAATGAAGATGGGTGGCAAGATGGCCGAGAGGTATGCACCCTTGCCTGGGTTTGAATCTCGGTCAAGCTATAAACTGTCATCTCTGGCCTTCACGAGCAGGGTGTACTGTCTGCCGACATTAGTTGGACATTAAAGTTCCCACGGTGTCCTTCGTGAAGAATAGGTGAGCTATCACCAGCACCCTGGGCAAATTCCGAATTCCTGCCGCAACCTCAGTTGAACATCAGGCCAAACCATGCCCACGTGGTTTGAAACGGCTGTTGGGGGCACTCGCCTCGTGTCGCGCCATTCGCAGCGCCATAAATAGCCGCTCGCTCCGCTCTGCGCTGAGGCGCAAACGCGCCGCCATTATGCGACTCAGTTTGCCGGTAAAGTCCGTGCTCAGTAAATGGGGTTGAGCTTCCCCTTTGATTAAAATTACAAGTACCATCCCGGGCCATGGATTCTAAATTATTACACATATACATTTCTACCCCCGGCACCCGCTCGCTTTGAGACTCCATCTTATTTCTCGTAAGACATTAATTTAGTACGCTCGTAATTTGGAGGGAATCGGGGGTCGCTCCACTCACCCCTGAACCGATTCCCGTAAATTTAGTTGGAGACCGAGGTGGATTTCAATCCCACACTCCTGTACACCAGTGTTGCGAATTCGCGCCCGCCGGCGTGCGAACGGCCACGTAACTCGAATCGCAGCACATCGCCCACCGGACGGACAATTCAGTCGTGACCCTCTCGGAACAACGCCGGGAGCTAGTCACGGGTGGGGGTTTAACCTCACCACGATCGTGCCAATTACCCACCCGCGCAGGATAGGGTTGCTCGCCAAATTCGACCTACCTAAGTACCTGCGCGAGTGGTCGACCGGGCGATCGTACCATGCCACAGGCCGACTCCGGACACAAACCGCTTAAGTGGTCCGTTCCATGCTACAGTGATAACCGAGCGGTGTTATCATCGGCCTTGACGGTTCCGATTAATTACCGGGCGTTTTAAACCCATTACGAACCCCTTACGTGATGCAAGATGGAAATTCAAACAAAGGAAAGGACGCAGCAAAACGGGGAACAAGTTCACTCCATGCACACATATTTCACACAGAAGGCACGTAAGGCACGTATATACAGCAAAAGAAAAATGCACATAAAACAGTTAAAACAATAGAAGGAAATGCAGAGCGACAACCGACTACGCGTACACACGGCAACACTTAAAACAATACGACTTGACGGACGGCGCCACCCACAGACATTTACACAAAAAGCAAAGGAAAAGGAAAAGAAGTCACTACTTTCCTTTTCGTGGCCGGTGAGTCCCTCTCCCACGACCGTCAGCGTGGTCGCGCCTGGCCCCGACCTCTCTCGCGGCCGACGAACCCTCTCCGGCACTCCTCGTCCGAACGCGCAGGTCCACCTCAAGACCGGCGCTGCCGCGTCTCCC
Organism: Eptatretus burgeri; assembly: GCF_056783735.1. Classification (NCBI taxonomy): domain Eukaryota; kingdom Metazoa; phylum Chordata; class Myxini; order Myxiniformes; family Myxinidae; genus Eptatretus; species Eptatretus burgeri. The sequence continues at coordinate 66,303,314 of NC_140974.1, read as the reverse complement.
ATCCGTGCCTCCGTTCACAGGTCGCTCGCCAAGCCGCGAGCGCAGGACCTCTTCCCCCGACAAGACAAGCAGACAGGAAGCCTCGAAGAACCAAACTCTCGAACCAACTCGACCAACCCTCGACCAACTCTCTCAAGGTCCGTCCTGTCCGCCTTTTGCAGCGCGGGGCTCCAACCTTCGCTCCGCCCCATTTCGGCCCCACCTCCCTTCGAGCTTCTTGGAGAAGCCTCTCGAAGGGGGGCATGCCCTTTCGCTGTCCCTCCACCCCGCCCCGTGTGGGGGCCGGGGGAGTCAGTTTTTGGCTCAGGGCCAGAGAATTATTCCCCCAAAAAGAGGCCCCCACCTTTTCTCACCTTTGACCCCCGGCTCAGATCGCACTTCCCCCACACCAAGCGCGGAGAATTTAAACGGGAGAAACAGGCGGGAAAAGCCCCCTGAGCATCGTTGTTGGTTTTTGTTTGTTCCTCCGCGGAGATCGTAACCGCACGGGGCTTACTGAATGGCGAGTGGCGAAGATGTGGTCGCGTAGATGGTGGAGGTGGCGTGGTTGTAGTGTGGTTGGAGCTGTGGTGGGGATGGCGTGGTTGTTGAGATGCTGTTTGTTTGAAATAAAAGATAGAGCAGAAAAATGGCTAACTCAAAGCGTCGCAGCCCGGATGGATCACATAAATTCCCTCTCCAACGGGTTTGGGCTAACTACACATGTACTTACAGAGATATCTCACCTGAGGGCCCTTTATGGTGTAATGCGAATTTCCACAACCGTAACAATATGTATATATATATATATATATATATATATATATATATATATATATATATATATATATATATATATATATATATATATATATATATATATATTGTTATAGAATTCCCGCACATCGGCGTGCGAACGACCGCGTCCAACCAATAGCGGTCGCTTCGCCCACCGAACGGACAATCCAGTCGTGACTTTCTGGAACAACGCCAGGAACCAGTAACGGGTGGGTTTTTAATCCCACCACAACCTTGTTCGCACTCTACCCGCGCTACAGGGTCCGATCGCCAAATCTTCGATTTACCTAATTATTCGCGCAGGTAGGTTACGGAGAGATTGTACCTCAACGGGACCGCTTGGAAACGAGCCACTTAAGCAGCTCGCTTCCTTTTGGGATAACCGAGCGGGGTATTATCGCGTAGTCCCGTTGGACCCGGTCACTTTACCGGCTATTTAAAAACCAACTATATTCCGAGTGCAAGATGGGGCAGTTCAATGAGGGAATGGACGCAATGAACAGGTTTACATTCACACAAGGACATTTATTATAATAAAGCACGTATGGAATTAAACAAGGCAAAACACGTCTGCAATTATACAAGCAACAAAAGCATGACAAAAGAACTACAACCGTCTACTTATTATGTACAGTCACTTGCACTTAACAGCAGTTCCTACTTATTAGACGGGCCCACGGACACACGTACGCACAAACACACACCCAAGAAATGGTGGCAGAGGCCTTTAATAATGAGCTCCAGCTCGGAGGACAGGTGAGCTGAAACCCAGAGCTTATCTCGAACTTCTCCACCTCGTGTGGTCTTCAAGTTGTTCAGACCCGGGCTCCAGCGAGAGCGAGCTGGATCCAATCGCCGAGCCGCGATCCTTTCCGAGCTCCCGCGAATCCTCCCGCGCTTCTCAACACGTGCTGGTGAGACGAGGTGCCGATCCTTCCCGTCGATGCGTCGCTTCCCCGAGGAACCACCTCCACGAAGAGGTCGATGAGTCGCACCAAGCCGGGAACCAAAATGGAGAAAAAAAGAGCTCCACGAACTAAGAAGAAGAAGCCACCACTCGCAGCTCGAGCCGAGCGACAAGCTTAACTTCCTTCCAAACAGGGCAGCTTGAAGCAAAAAGCTCTCCCGAGCCAAGCAGAAGCCGAAGCTCACTGAACCAGCAAAGCAAAAAGCTTCCGAAGGCCTCAACCCTAACCCAAGCAAAACAGGACCCGAAGGTCTGCTGAGCGACTACTCTCTGCCGAAGCAAAAAGCTTACTTCTCCAACTCCCCTCTCCAACTCTGCCCACGAACAAAAGAAAAGTTCTCCTCTTATCCTTCTCCGCCCTCCCCCCGCTCCCGGCCTGACTCATGACTCATGCCCTCGTGCTCCATCCCCTGCTCAGCCATGGGTGGGAGGGAGTTGTTGACATCATGAGTCACGGGACGGCAGGGTTCTTCTTGCTCTTTGCAGAAGAGGGGGAGGGATGTCTCCATTGTTCGTTCCCTAACTATTAAATCGATCCACAGCGCATATAATCGATTTCTGAACATTTAAACAATGAAAGGTGAGCTATCGAGGGAACAAGCACTTATCGACATAGCTGACTAAAGGAACCTGAATGTTGTGTGCAATCAAATTCCCAAATTCGTAACAATATATATATATATATATATATATATATATATATATATATATATATATATATATATATATATATATATATATATATATATATACATAAACATATGTAGATAAACAAATATACATACACATACACATCCATTCATTCGGACCATACTCTGTGCAGAGTGTTGGTGCTGCCTAAACAGTCTCCTTGGCTATTGGGCACAATCCTGGACGGGTCGCCACTCCGACACAGGATACCAGCATGCTGACACTCATTTTGCCGACCTCGGAAGGATGACAGGTCGAGTTAACGCCACCTGATATTAATTAAAACAGCTGAGCGGGATTTGAACTCAGGACCCGAGGATCCCAAGCCCGCCACCCTAACCTAACCCCAACCATTAAGCCAACACCAGGCATATACAGGGGGGCTGCAAAAGTAGGTATACAGTCACTGTATACGTTTTTTTGTATGCAGTAACTGTATACATGTTTTTTTTTTGTATAGAGTAACTGTATACGTGTTTTTTTTGTATACAGTAACTGTATACGTTTTGTTTTTTGTATGCGTTCACGTTTTAGTGAATACCATTTTAGTGAATTACTGTATACCTACTTTTGCAGCCACCTATATACATATACCTATCCATATCCAGATATATATCTATATTACTAAAACTCTCATCTTGCACATGTATATATGTATGTATGTATGTATGTATGCATGTTCCCAAAATACAGCCAAAACGGTACACGATAGTGAAAAAAAATTTGCCTCACTTTACTCACCATTCTCCTGTGATGTGCAGTATCAAGTTTTGTAAAAATCGGGCAAAGAAAAAAATTATTATAAAATCAATTCCCAATTCAGTCAAGTCCTCTTCGGGAGAATTTGATCAATGCAAACAACCTCAGCGGTATAATTCACTGGAGCTATCTCTTTTTTTTTTCTTGAAATGATTTATTTTAAAATCTCAAACATTTAGTATAGACAAAGAACCATTTAATTATAAGCATAAAATAAAATCGACATTTTGATCCAATACTTCCGTGTTCATAAATAAATAAAATTGTGTTTATAAAGTTACGCACAATAATTTCTTCGACTTTCTTTTCACCGTTTTTTTTTTCACATTGACGGGCAATATCAAGTTTCGTTCAAATCGGGCAACGAAAAAAATTATTAAAAAATCAATTCCCAATTCAGTCAGGTCCTCTTCGGGAGAATTTGATCAATGCAAACAACCTCAGCAGTACAGTTCGCTGGAGATATATATATATATATATATATATATATATATATATATATATATATATATATATATATATATATATATATATATATGTATATATATATATTTGTTTTTATTTTGAAATGATTTTTTCATCAACCGCTGTCACAATGGGAACCCAACGGGTTCATGGGTCGTCTAGTATACTGTTGCGGATCCGGGGTGGCGGGATTCTGACCCGGTCCCTGGCGCCACCCTCACCACCGCCGTCTCCCGGGGTCTATAACGCCGGCCGGCTCGGCACAGGCCTCGGGTCACGCGCCTTCAATCGCGATACCAACGTAATCCTTGTACCTCGCCAGTTGGGGAGATAGAACCCCTGGTGCCTGGTCACAGACTGGTTTTGTCAGAGAACCACTTTGGTTTTATATGCCAATCGAACGGATCGTTCCTCGACGTGACACGAATTAATCCATTGCGGCAACTTCATAAGAATTAACCAGATTTATTGGGGAACATCAGGGATCACAACACAAGCAATAAACACGACAATGTTTATACTAACTATCTTTAACCCATTCTTAACTAGGGGACTACGGAGTACAGGTTTCGAGGGGATCCCTATCGAGATATGCCTCAGACAACGTGCAGACAAAACAGACAGACGGCATGCATGCAGACAGAGTACTTGGTGATGTCCCATGGACTCGACCTCCCTTTTCCCCTTTCGCACCGCACGCGGTCTCCGCGTGCGCTCTGACCCCGCGTAAGGTCGACGATGGGCCTCAGCTGATCTCTCTCATGGCCCAGCCTACAAATCCCGGCATGGCCTGTTCTCCAGACAAGGCCCAAATCGAGGTTGACGGTCTCCAGCAAACGTGTCGAGCCGTTGGTGTGAGCAGGGACCGTCAGAGGTGCCGGCGTCTCCTCTCCTGCCTTCCCGCCTCGAAGCTTCGTCCTCTCAGTTCCTCTCTCGGTCTAATCACCTTTTCTTTCCTTCGAGTCGTGAGGTGAATCGACGTGCAGGTTCAGCTTTCTCTCCTGGCCGATTCACCACTGCCTTTACTTTTCTTTATTCAATCGCCAATTCGTTTCTTCTTCGTTTCACGAGCACGTCTCTCTCGACAAAGCCAACAGTGTGCCTCCTTCGTTCGCTTGCTTTGAAGCGACTCCAAGCATGCCTCTCAACCGCCCGCAGCCTTCCAAAACTGAGAGCTCCCTTTCGTTCGCTCGCTTCCAAAACACGTCGTGCCTCGAGAGCGACTGTTTCCACACACCGATCTTTTGTTCTTCTTTCTTTTGCTCACTTCTCTCGGCGACTGCCGACAAAAAGCTCCGCCCCTTCGCGTCACCTCCTCTCTCTCAAGCCACTCCCTCTCAGCCGACTGGGAGAGGCCCATTGTCCGTGTGGGGTATGGGCGGAGCATGTATTGTATGGGCGGAGCCCCGAGTCACGGATGGTGGTGATCACGTGGTTATGGCTTCATATGTCCCGACTTGCCCGGTCGGGACTTGTAGCACCAGTTGGCAGCATGTGGTATCGTTAGCAGTGGCTTGTAGGTCGTGTGCCTGTAGGGTGCATCGAGTGCGTACTAAAGCGGAGCTACGGGCATTCTACGCCCACCCTCTCGCTCGAGGCAATAAAGCGGAGTTGTGTTACCCTCCGGCTCGTGTCTGCCTGTTCGCACCTCGGCCACGACACCACAGTCCATGGAGGGGAGGAAGAGATTGAGCCCCTGTTTCATCACCACAGCACGAACACAAAAACAGTCTTTTACATCTCCCGACACATTTATCGTACACTTTACCAAACAACCTATCAATACATTAATTTAATGGGGGATCTGAGCTAATCCTATACTTAGTAGTCCCATTAAGGGCCATTTCCGTAATAATACATATATATATATATATATATATATATATATATATATATATATATATATATATGTATACTGGGCGTAGTGGCGTGCGCCTGTATTCTGGGTACTCGGAGGCTTGGGTTGGAGGATCGCTTGAGGACGGGTGCTTTGCGCTGGGCCGCGCTATGAGAGGGTGTAGGGCAGCCCGGAATCATGACGAAACCCAATCCTTACTCCTTGTGTCGTAAGAGGCGACCAGGGTTGCGTCAGGAAGGGCATCTGGTGTAAAACCTGTGCCAAATCATTATGCGGATCATAACGGACGATCCGCTGTGGCGACCCCTAACGGGAGCAGCCGAAAGAAGAACAACATATATATATATATATATATATATATATATATATATATATATATATATATATATATATATATATATATATATATATATATATATATATATATATAGTGCCACGAGGAGGAGTGATGTAAAGGACCCATCGACCATTTTGGAGTTAATGCCATATGGCACTATTTTAACCCTTCCCCTATCATCCGAGCCTATCATCATCATATCATTAAAAAAACGTCGCTTACATCACTCCTCCTCGTGGGGCCTCATATATACACATATATACATCTACTCTTCCAGTCAAAAGTTTTAGAACACCCCCATTTTTCCAGTTTTTACTGAAATTTAAGCAGTTTAATATTTCAATGCACTCTGAAATTAAAGCACAGAACAAATAAATAATTGCAGATAAAAAAAGAAATCATGGAATCGTTTTGTTGAACAAAATTTAACCTAAATTTTTGACTCATCAAAGTAGCCATTTTTTACAGATATAACAGCCGAACATACTCGTGGGATTCTTTCGACAATGGGAATCAAATATTGTTCGGAAAGTTCTTCCCAACACTGTTGCAGAAGTTCCCACAAATGTGTTGCCCTTGTAGGTTGCTTTGCTTTCACCCTTCTGTCCAGTTCATCCCAAACCAGCTCGATGGGGTATAAGTCTGGAGACTGTGCTGGCCATTCCATGATTTGAAGCCCACCGTCTTGTTCTTTTCTTCTGAGGTAGATCTGACATAGCCTGGAGGTATGTTTTGGGTCGTTATCTTGCTGTAGGATGAACCCCTGACCAACTGGGCGAAGACCAGAGTGTATTGTATGGTGCTGCAAAATGCTGTGGTAGCCCTTTTGATTCAGGGTGCTCGTCACTCTGTGCAAGTCGCCGACTCTGGATCTAGAAAAAAGAGCCCCAGATAATCACGCTTCCTCCTCCATGTTTGACAGTTGGTGCCACACACTGAGGACCAACCTTTCGTCTACTCGATGGCGTACAAAAACCCTGCGTGATGAACCAAAGATTTCAATTTTTGATTCATCGGTCCATAAGACCTTCCAAGCCTGGTGTTGGCTTCGTGGTTAGGGTGGTGGCTTGGGATCCCAGGGTCCTGAGTTCAAGCCCCGCTGGCTGCTGACTTAACACCAGGGGGTTGACTCAGCCTGTCATCCTTCCGAGGTCGGCGAAATGAGTACCAGTGTACTGGTCCCGGTGTATGCCCCGGTTAGAATAGATGTACCATATCCCTGTGTGTGGTAAGAGGCGACCAGGGTTGGCGTCAGGAAGGGCATCCGGCCATAAAACATTTCCTCAAGAAAAAGCCCAACCCCTGCACAGCAGGGAAAAATGGCTGAAAAAAAAAACGGTCCATAAGACCTTCTTCCAGTTTTCAGTGGTCCACTGGTGGTGCTTCAGGGCCCAGGCAAGCCTCTCTTTCTTATTTTGCCATCTTAGCAATGGCTTTCTTTCTGCCACTCGATCTCTCAAACCTGCAGCTCGAAGTCTTCTCTTCACAGTTGAAACTGAGACTTCCTTACTTCGACCAGTGTTAAGCTGTGCTTGAAGCTGCTGTCCTGTAAGCCGCCTATCACGCAAGCTGTTGACTGTCAGAAACTTGTCTTCTGATTGTGTTGTGGCTTTGGGTCTGCCAGACCTCTTCCTGTCAGTTTCCTCCAGTTTCCAAGTGCCTTTTGATAGTGCAGGAAACTGTACTCACTGACACCTTGGCTTACTTTGCAATTTCTCTAAAGGAAAGACCGACACTTTTAAGGGTTATATTGGTCTGTCTGTCTTCCTTTGTTAATCGTCTTTTTCTCACCATTATGATAGCAATATACTACTTCTTGCAGTGCAATATTGCACAAATAATGCTTCAGAGGGTGTAGCAACACAGTCTGTTGCAACACTGCTTTTATACAGACAGAGGGTTTGTAACTAATCACCAAAAGTTGGGACACCTGTAGGAATTGTTTGCATCAACTTTCAAGGCTTAATTTACTTCCATTGCTTCAGAACAGCTGCAGTTGCTAACCCATTACTTGTTCCCTGAAAAGGGCCTTTTTAAAAACTCTGAAATTTACATTATTTTTCAGTTTTTGGTAACCTAAACTTTTTTTTTAACCTTTGGCGGTTTACTGCTTAGCTTTGTACCATTTCAGGTTATTCACTGGACTTGAACTGCTTAAATTTCAGTAAAAACTGGGAAAATGGGGGTGTTCTAAAACTTTTGACCAGTAAAGTAAACATATATACAGTTAAGCCCAAAATTATTCATACCCTTTGAAAAATCTGAGTTTTGCATTTATCTCATACCTACAAGCTGGAGTGGTGGAACTTTCACTTCACCAAGGACATTTAGTTGGCATGTACAAATCCACATATATTTTGGCACAACATTATTTGCATAACAATAGAAATGTTAAGATTTCTGTTTTTATGCCTGTCCAAAATTATTCATACCCCATTCCAAGTCTCAGAATTGAGGCCAATGTTTGTGATAATGCACATGCTTTTGATATTCCTAAGATTCTTTATAATGTTATGAAATTATTCCAAGATGTATGCATACAATCTGAATGCATTACAAATGTCGTCTATTGAATGTACAGTGAGGAATGTTAGAGAACAACACTCTGCTTTTAGACTATAAATTAAGGGGAGCTGATACAATCATTGTCACCATGGCGAAGAAGAAAGAAGTCAGTGAGGACCTTCGGTTGTGCATTGTGAATGCTTACAAGGAGGGGAAAGGCTACAAAGGTATTTCGAAGCAGTTCCGAGTGCCAGTTGCCACCATACAAAGCATAATTAGGAAGTACAAGGAGTTCCACACTGTAAGGAAAACATTGAAGGACGTGGTCGGAAGCCAAAGGTGTCGCCTCCTCAGGCAAGAAAAGTATGGCGAGAGGCCAACAACAATCCACGGATCACTATTAAGGCTCTCCCGAACAACCTTGGCGAGTCTGGGACCAAGATATCAAGGCAGACACTCCAGCGGACGTTGCATAAGGGGGTCTCCATGGACGCTGACCAAGAAAGACTCCACTCCTCCATCCCAGGCACAGAAAGGCTCAACTAGCCTTTGCAAAAGCTCACCTGGACAAAGATCCAAGATTTTGGTCCTCAGTTCTGTGGTCGGATGAGACGAAAATCGAGCTTTTCGGGCACAGAGATGTCGCTTTCGTTTGGCAAAAAAAAGGTGAAGCATACAACCCTAAGAACACAGTCCCGACCGTCAAGCATGGAGGTGGGAGCATAATGCTTTGGGGATGTTTCTCAGCCAGTGGGCCCGGCAATCTCGTCAAAGTGGATGGCATCATGAAAAAGGAGCAGTACATCAAGATCCTTGAGGAAAACGTCAAACAGTCCGCAGAGAAACTTCACCTCGGGGAGCATCGGATGTATCAGCAGGACAACGATCCAAAACACACCGTCAAGTCAGTCAAGAAATGGTTCCGGGATAATGATGTAGACATTCTGGAGTGGTCAAGCCAAAGTCCGGACCTCAACCCAATCAAGAATATGCGGAGGGAGCTCAAGACCGGAGTGATGGGCAAGGAAGCCTTCCAACCTCAAAGACTTGGAATGTAAATATATATATATATATATATATATATATATATATATATATATATATATATATATATATATATATATATATATATATATATATTAAATAAATACATTTTTTCTTTCTTTCTTTTTCTTTCTTGCTCGCGATATTTGCCTCCCCCTTCCAACAATAGTCAGGGCAGAATTTGGAGTTTATTCAGGATGCCGGCGATAGCTCGCCGACTCTTTGCGAAGGACACCGCGGGATCTTCATCAAGGTCCATCAAGGAATGCCGGTGGACGGGTTATGTTCATTTTGACGTCCGTCTGAGGGAATGAATCACCTTGCCGCCTTTTGCGTGTGTGAAACACCGACGTGGTGACAGTTTGTCGCTGGGGCGGGATTTGAACCCGGACGAGCGAGCGCACCTCGACGCCAACCTGCCCCCCCCCCGACGTTGGCTTCAAACTTAAACCGGCCACGTGTCGTTCGTTACGTCAGAGCAACACGTGACGTGATTTTTTTTAATGAAGAAGAGGAAGCGTCAGCCGAAGCCGGGTGCTGCGCCGTCCCTTCCTTTCTGAAAGTGACATCACAGTGTGTATATATAAGACGTCACCGCGCTTCCTCCCTTCAGAGCAGCAGGCAATGCCGGCCTTGCTGTACGCTCTGCCGACGTACGTGAAGCGAGTCGACGTTACGGTCCAACAAGAAACCCTGACCGTGGGTGCTGTTCGTTTAATTTCAGAGCCGCCATCGTCGTTTTCTCGGGTGTTCGTGTGACCAAAGATCGTCTCACTAAAGGGGGGTGACGGCGACTGGGGCGTCCTTGGGAAGCAGGTGAGAGAACAAAGGCGGCGGAGGGAAGGAGCCCGGCTCGCCCAGTCCCGGTGTCCTACCGCGGTGCCCCCTCGGTCTAGGCCTTGTTCGGAGCCTCGTCGTCCCTTGAAGCGGAGCCTTGAGGGACTTTTCTCGCTCCGGTCGTGCGTGAAAACCCTTTGAATTGGCACCGAGGCTCGGCACAACATGGCGCCCGGCAGGAGGCATGGCGGGCCTCGGCCTTTCCTCGTCGGTTATAACCTCATGTCGCGTCATTTTAAGAGCCTTGGGTTCGCTGGGGCCTTCGTTCCCTTGTCATGTCCCCATTCATTCCCCCCCCCTCCTGTGTGACACATTCGTGTGCCCTTCGCTCGAGTTTGACGTCATTTACTCCTATTACGTAAACCTGAAGGCTTAAAAAAAACGTTCAGGGTTATATTATGACGTCATTTTCATATATATATATATATATATATATATATATATATATATATATATATATATATATATATATATACACGCTCGAAGTACTGTATGACTTCACATGGTTTATTTAAATATCTTCATGTTGGAATCACCAACAACAAACTGATCTCTCGAAATAAATCCGTTCATAAGATGGAGATTTAAATATATATATATATTTTTTAAACCGTTTTAATTTGAAATCTGTGGCCAAAGTATGAGGTGGATTACTTTCTGGTCCTTGCATCGTCACCACGAATGACCCCCTAACCCCGTAAGAGTACGTGATAACAGTTTGCTGACGATTTGTTTTCCTTTTGTGTGACGTGTAACTCAAGTGCTTCACCTTTACACGTCCGTCCTTGTATTTACTCCCGACTGGACCAGTCTGCAACTGTTGGACGCATGCAGCTTGGTTGAGCAGATGTCTACTCCACTGACCATGGCTGACAGGGTAGTCTGGAGGTGTGCACACTCACCTCCTCCGAGCCGTCTTGCCTCGGTTCAAATGTCGACCCAGCTGTGACCTGCCATCATGGTTCATCAATGTGAGTGCCGCTCCTCGGATGAACATTGAACTGGGTGTCGCGTTGGTTGGTGAGCGTTGAAGAACCCACGGTGTCCTTTGGCAAGAGTGGGCAAGCCATCGCCGGCATCGATAACAAATCGCTACCCTAAACCACCTCGCAATGACCAAACGCACTGCTAAATACCCCATATGAAAGGATGGGATGGATCCAATGACCATGATAACAATCCAGCACCTTAAGAGTTCCAGTGTCCAGAAGAGAAAATGTGACTTTTTACTTCAGAAGCAGAAACTTGATTTGAAGACCATCATCAATGGTCTCTCTGTGGACAATGTTTAAAATTCCGAATGCAGCAGGTCGTCTATCCCCCTCTCCTGTTGCATATGCTTGTAATAGACCTTTAAAAAAAAAAAAAATTTTTTAAATCTATGTACTGCAAGACTTGCTAGTCATTTTCACCTGTCGCTTCAGGGACCGATTTAATCAGACATTGTACTCTCTTTTTAGCCTATCATTTGCCCGAGGTCATCTTCCATCTGTTTGGAAGTCTGCAAACATCATCACCTTCCCCTTCTCCTCTAACGTCCACAATTATTCTTGCGGGGTTAGCCGGGAGAAGCTTGGCTCAAGTCTTTCATGAACTGCCTGGTTTGGCCTGATGTTCAACTGAGGTTGCGGCAGGAATTCGGAATTTGCCCAGGGTGCTGGTGATAGCTCACCTATTCTTCACGAAGGACACCGTGGGAACTTTAATGTCCAACTAATGTCGGCAGACAGTACACCCTGCTCGTGAAGGCCAGAGATGACAGTTTATAGCTTGACCGAGATTCAAACCCAGGCAAGGGTGCATACCTCTCGGCCATCTTGCCACCCATCTTCATTGGCCAACCTTGCTGCTTAAGTCTGGTGGGTGTTAAGAAAAACAGAAATCTCTTTCGCTTCGCTATGAGTGTTGGATGCTTTGGTTTGAACCTCTGCTTAAAATGAGTTAAGGCCCGGTCACACCTTGACGTTTTAGCCAGCGATGGCACCGTGTTAAAATTTATGTAAAACGCTGGCTTACGTTGAACTTTTGATGTTTTTTTTTAAAGATTCGGACGTATTCATAGCGACTTGGTCTTATGTATAACGCATTGGTAACTACACAGAACGTTTCGTTGTTATAGATAACTTGTACCAACGAATGCTGAACCTGTTGTCGGCCTACACAACCGATGCCCAACGATAGTCTAACTCAGGCATAGCGCGTTGCACGCATCGCCGACGATGTCGTGGCGTAGCCTATTAAAAGGCTGACGCACAACGATTCAAATCGTAACTGCCGTAGAAATGGAAGTGTCAACATCGCGGTCACACCTTGGCGATCTTGCCAGCGTATGCCGACGTAACAAAAAGTGTGTCGAAAACGTTGGGGCACGTCGAATACGGTATGGGTAAGTTTGGTATGCGCGAGTAGAACGCTAAATACGCTATCATAAGTCGTAGTAAGTAGAGTACGTCAAGAAATTTTGAACATGTTCAAAATTTTACGACGTACTCGGCGTATGACACACGTTCGCATGCGATGAGGATAAGTTTTACACACGTCCACAAAGGCTACTTATAAGCTACTCATAAGTCGAAACACGTCGCGGTAATGTCTTTTTTACGCGAAACTTATTTCTAACTTATGTTTGACGTGCTTTGAACCAATTCTTTACGTAGTCCCAACACACATCGACGTATGTAGACGTATTCCAATGACGTCTTCCGGTCGACAAAAAAAAAAAATGAATGTTTCTAGCTTACAACTGCCATATAAAGACGTGTTCCCAGCGGTTTTGGGAATTGGTATATAAAAATGGTGTTCATAAAAGGGGAACCCAACAGTGTTTTCGAGTCCTTTTTGAGTCGATGTCCATGTCAGCAGTAACAGTATTAGTATTAGTAGTAGTTTGTTCATGTTGGCAGTAGTAGGTGAGTGTGAGGGGGAGGGTGTGGGTTATGATGGATCGTCCTTGCGTCCGCGTGTCCACGGGTAGGTTCATAGGCTGCCACTCAACGATTTAAATGGCTGCATCTCCACTATTGAAAGTAGACGCTTGCGCTCAACAATTGGATTTTTTTTTACACTCAACGACTTTTTAACGGTACCACTCAGCTAGTTTCATTGTTTACAATGAACGATTTTAGTTGCTGGCATTCGCCTTTGTTTTTTTTTTTTTGTTTGTTTTTTTTTGACGCTGGGGTTTGGAAATTTGAAACGTTTCTTCTGAACGTGTTAAAACGCTCAAACTCGACTATTTTAAATAGACGCTGCCGATGGACACTTGGAATCATAGCCAAGCTAGACATCGAAGTGTGAACATCCTCGTCATGCCGAAGAAAAGTTTGAAGAATGCTGCAAATAAGTGTCCTGGCCGTGGCCGTGGACGCTGACGCAAGGACGATCCATTATACCGACGTCTTTCAGCCTATGAGTAACTTAAAAGTAACGTCTGTCGACGTGTGGCAACGATCGCGTAACGTGCCAACAACACGTTAATCATAGGTAGGAAATAAGTTTTGGGTACTCTAAACATTACCTCGGCGTGTCTCAACTTATGATTAACTTACAAGTAGCATGTGTTAACGTCTGTCAACGATCGCAGACCGTGCCTACAACTTGTGGCCAGCGTAGCGGAACGTGTGAGTCGTACGCCGGCCTACGTCGTGAAATTTCAAGCATGAAAAAATTTGAGGACAACCGAAAAGTACAACGTTTAAAGCCGACGTATGGCAACGTACTACGACGTATGCCAGCGTGCTCTCAATGTTATCAAAACTTACCCATAACGTATTCAACGTGTGCCAGCGTTTTAGAAAAAAAATTCAAAAAACGTCAAGGTGTGACCGGGCCTTAAAATGGACCATTTTGAAAATTTCCAATTATTCTAATTCAGATTTCAGTATCGCCATAATGCATGTTGTTAAATTGTTTAAACTTACTTTCTACAAGATTATTTGTAATCCCGGATACCAATAGATGACACTATATGATGCACATTTGCATAGAGAGAATTGGGGTCTTCCTCACACCTCCGAACCTGAACCCCCCCAACCCCCCTCCATAGATATGCTATCCCAGCAGAAACCATCCTTGGGGTACTCATCGGTAACATGCGAAATTTAGTTCCATTTTTTTGTTTGTTTATTTGTTTTTGAAGCGTATACAAATTTACTTTTGTCGTTTTATGTATTTAAAGCCTCATTTGCTTGGAGTCGATGTGCATCATTTAAATTTTTTGGAAATGGGCCAAGCTATTGTAATTTGGGTGTCCATCCATCCAGATCAACTTGAATATTGTTCTGCCATGTGTGAAAAGGGCTGCACAGAATACCAGTGACGCTCTAGCTTGTTGAGCGCTATAAACTTCAAGCTCCCACAGTCATCCCCTCACTCTTTTCTTCGCATGCTTGCAGCTACTCTTTCCTTTTACCGCTCCAGAAAATGATAAATTTGTTGAATGGATTGTATGGAAAAGATTGAAATTTTGAAATATAAACCAAGGCCTTTCGAGATCATTGGAATCTCCTGTGGTGAAGTTGAGTCGATGGGCCTGTTACTTTGCCATTGCAGACAGGTCGGTAGTCTCTGTCTTCTTCTGCCTCCTTTGTGGTCTTGCACCCTTTGCCCCCTCTCTGCCTTGCCCCTGCCCTCCTCAGGTTCCTGTGAGGCACACAGTCCCACCATCAACCCCTTTCTGGTGAAACTCCCAAAATCCAGAATCACTGTTCACCTCCACTTGTATGTTCCTCTTTCTTCCCCCCACCCCCACCAGTTGAATCAACTTTCACATCCTCTTCAATCTCATTCTTCCTTCCAGGTCTTCAAGACAGCTGTTCACCATATCAGATCGTCCCCATTCCAAAACGATGATCTTTTCTACTCTCATTACCCCTGCTCTCCCCAAGCCCACCTCCTTCCAAATTTCCAGTTTTTTTTTTTTTTTTTTTTTTTTCTTCTTTTTTCCTTCCTGAGTTTCCTTCTGTACCATCCTGTCCACCTCCTGCATCCTCCACTGACCTTCATTCTGACCCGCATCACTTGTTTGTCTACCTCTTTTCTCCCTTTTCCCTGCTTTGGCATTTCCCTCTTCTCTTTCTGCTGTTTCTTTTGTTCTATTGTGTCCTAATCTGTATTTCTCACCCAGGCTATGAATGTTACCTTTGCCACAATTGCGCTAACTTGACGAAAAATTTGTGCCGACCGTCTTGTGTTTGGAGAAATTTCCTAACAGTATCACCAGATAACAATAGCACCACTAACTATAGTGCTCGCGTAGGAGTCTGGCTCAGGCGTGATTGTTCAAAACTACGTAAAAGACTAATTAAAACAGTTCTGGTTTTTTTTGTCAAATTGGAAATATAACTAGGCATTCTCGGCTTATACTATATGCATGCTTTGGGGTTTGTATTGGTGCTATGTAAACACTTTCTGACAATAATCAAGTTATTTTGGTCTTTATTATTATCTATATATTAATACTGTAGGACCAATTTTGTGCTCCTCCTCGCGGTCGCGTCACGTTTTTCTCAGTACTGTGACCTGGACTGAAAGAAACTTCGTACCTGTAAGAGTGCATCGCACATAGTGGCAATAGTCAACTTTCAATTCTGAAGCAGAATAAACACTTTTCGTTTTACATTCGTTGACATGGCAACGTGTGACGTCACCGCTGAGAGGCGTCAGGACGTCATTACATCATCAGTCATTCGCTGACGTCATTACTTCTGTCGTCGACAGACCGTTAGCGCTGAGAGGTGTAATTCCACTCCTCGAAAATAGCGTCTGCAATCTAAAACCCTCTTCTGCACATGCAGACTACCTCAGAATGTGAATTTGACACAAAAAATGTAACAAACATTGTATCTATATATTAATACTGAAGGACCAATTTTGTGATCCTCCTAGCGGTCGCGTCATGTTTTTCTCGGTACTGTGACCTGGACTGAAAGAAACTTCATACCTGTAAGAGTGCATCGCACATAGTGGCAATAGTCAACCTTCAACTCTGAAGCAGAATAAACACTTCGTTTTACATGGCGACGTGTGATGTCACCGCTGAGAGGCCTCAGGACGTCATGACATCATTGGTCATTCGCTGACGTCATTACGTCTGTCGTCGACAGACCGTTACCGCTGAGAGGTGCAATTCCACTCATCGAAAATAGTGTCTGCAATGTAAAACCCTCTTCTGCACATGCTGACTACCTCAGAATGTGAATTTGACACAAAAAATGTAACAAACATTGTATCTATATATTAATACTGAAGGACCAATTTTGTGATCCTCCTAGCGGTCGCGTCACGTTTTTTTTGGTACTGTGACCTGGACTGAAAGAAACTTCATACCTGTAAGAGTGCATCGCACATCGTGGCAATAGTCAACTTTCAACTCTGAAGCAGAATAAACATTTCGTTTTACATTCGTTTACATGGCGACGTGTGATGTCACCGCTGAGAGGCGTCAGGACGTCATGACATCATTGGTCATTCGCTGACGTCATTACGTCTATCGTCGACAGACCGTTACCGCTGAGAGGTGTAATTCCACTCCTCGAAAAATAGTGTCTGCAATGTAAAACCCTCTTCTGCACATGCTGACTACCTCAGAATGTGAATTTGACACAAAAAATGTAACAAACATTGTATCTATATATTAATACTGAAGGACCAATTTTGTGATCCTCCTCGCGGTCGCGTCACGTTTTTCTCGGTACTGTGACCTGGACTGAAAGAAACTTCATACCTGTAAGAGTGCATCGCACGTCGTGGCAATAGTCAACTTTCAACTCTGAAGCAGAATAAACGCTTTTCGTTGAGACGGGGGTGGGGGATTAAGAGACGGGGGCAGGGAGTGAGGAGGCGGGGGGCAAGGTAAGCAAATTGAAAGCAGGGGGAAATGGGGTGGGGGCTGGGGTGAATAAGGCAGGGTTGAGTGTGGGGGTGGACAGGGGGCGGGGGCAAGTGGGGCGGGGAATCGAGAGACTGGGGCGGGCCGGGGAGTGAAGAGGCGGGGGCGGTGCCGGGGTAATTAAATTTTTGGGCGGGGGTAAGCAAATTGAAGGTGGGGGGTGGGAGGTGGGGGAATGGGGAGGCGGATGAGTAGGCGGGGGCAAGCACGCCCTGTCCAGTCCATGTCCCTCGAGTGTGGGTGAGCTGGTGAGGGTGGTTGAATGAACGGAATCCGTCTGTGACGGGGTTTAGGCTAGTCTATATATTAATACTTAAGGACCAATTTTGTGCTCCTCCTAGCGGTCGCATCATGTTTTTCTCGGTACTGTGACCTGGACTGAAAGAAACTTCGTACCTGTATGAGTGCATCGCACATCATGGCAATAGTCAACCTTCAACTCTGAAGCAGAATAAACACTTTTCGTTTTACATGGCGACGTGTGACGTCACCGCTGAGACATAAGGACGTCATGACATCATCGGTCATTCGCTGACGTCATTACGTCTGTCTTCGACAGACCGTCACCGCTGAGCGGTATAATTCCGCTCCTCGAAGATAGCGTCTGCAAGGTAAAACCCTCTTCTGCACATGCCGACTCCCTCAAAATGTGAATTTGACAAAAAATGTAAAACATTGTATCAATATTAATACTGAAGGACCAATATTGTGCTCCTTGCGGTCGCGTCACATTTTTCTCGGTACTGTGACCTGAGAAGTTTTGACACTGTGTTTGTACGTCAAGGTAGACACGTGCACAAATCAGGGGACTTCTTCACAAGGAGTAGTGTACACCAAAAATGTCATGTTCAAGGACGTTTTGTAGGCCTCATTAGGTAAGGCCATGGAGTACATCGACTGGGATCCGGCTCTTCCAAGAGACGTCACCGGTTGTCATATTGGGCTCATGGAACGGAATCCGTCTGTGAAGGGGTTTTGGCTAGTTATTATTGTTTTTTTTTTATATTTATTATTCCTAATTAGCACTTCACTATGTAATTCTTGTGGTGGAGGTTGTACATATTTAGTCGAGGGAAAGGACATTTAGATGACGTTGATTTACTTTTGCATGAATTGCAAGGGTAATTGAAATGGACAAATGTGGTGTTTAACTTTGGTGCACTGACCTGTTCAAGGGTAGATCCTCAGCAATGGAAATATGACCTCACAACCTGGTTATGAGCTTGCTCATGCTCCCTAAAAGACTATGGAAGTAGCAACAACCAATGGAATTTAATTAAGCTTGGGATGAGCCATAAATGCAGTGAATATGAGTTAAGTGTTTGGATGTGTGAAACGGTGTCGATTTGAAGTGGGGATACACGCCTTCATTTTGAGAAATAGCGATGCTCGTGCTGCTCAAAAATAATAAAAGGAAGCATACATTGCTGTAAGGATGCAATTTAGGTTAGAAAATGGCTCATCATGTTGTCTGATTTATATAATCTTCCATGACTTGGTCAAAATGGTCTTTTTAAAATGCTCCACCCTTATCCACAGATGGATTTGGGTGCCGGTCGCCGGTGGTTTTGCCCACTAAGTTTTCACGTTTGACCAGTAACTTTTAGGAAAAATATTGATGGGGTTTAAAACAAGAAAAAGAACAATACTATTTTGCCAAACAAAAAATATTCTGCAGCAGTGCTCCTGTTATATTATTTACTTGAAAGCCTCGTCAAAACGGAATCGATAACTTCCCTTTTCCCAATAGTCCGTCTCCGACAACTGCTTTCAATTGCCTCTGCCACAGAAGGTGGATGGAGGATATGTTTTCACACCAGTATGTCTGTCTGAGAAGGATATCTCAAAAACAATTGTGGATGGATTGGATCGGAATTTGGTGGAGAGTTTGGTCGTGTGAGGAGCATTATATGATGAGATTTTAGTGAAGATCTGGATCCGATAATTTTTAAAGTGATTCGTCACCCACCATTGAGTGATGTGGCTAAAAATGATATCTCAAAAAAATTATGGCCAGATTTGGTTGAAACTTGGTGGGCAGTTGGGTGTGCGACGAGAAGGACTGTATTTGATTTTGGTGAAATCCGATCTGGATACGAGAATTTTTGATTCTTCACAATTGATTGCGAGATGGGGCCAAAAAAAAAATCTATATATAGCATGAAATTAAAAAAAAAAGTTGAGGATGAGTTGATTTGGTGATGAAAACAAACCGATTAGATTTTTGTTTAGTTCCGGAGCCAGATCCGGCTTGTCAGTGCGATACAAAACGTGAACCGATTAGCCTGGCAGAGGTATGTGCTCTCCTGAGTGCTGCACTAGTTATCATTGCGACTAGTCCTGCACGTCAAATCAGAAGCCTTCACCAAGTCATGCCTGATGTTGCGGGAATCGCCATAATTTCCCGTGTTGCCGTCAAGTGAAGGGTACTTTAAAATTATGTGATCCCCAGCAAGTCAGCCTCCTGGAGGGTTTTGTCTTCCAGGAGAACTGTGGTGAAGACTCGTGTGTTTTTTTTTCCCCGTTTTGTTTACATGTGATACATGCTCAATGGTTTTGGTGCTATCGTCCCTTGTTCCATTTTAATTTTCTTGTTCTCTCTGTTCTTAATTTTTTAAAGCAATTATTGTCTGAGGCAAGCCTGTACATCCACCTGATACATTTCCAGCGCTTTATTTGAGTATCCCTGATTTAGGTTACTTTGTTTAATCTTTTCCTTTATGTAGTTTTAGACCATTCAGAAACTGATATTGTGGTGCAGCGTTTTGGTGCACTGTCCGGCTTGACTCGCTGTTTAATCAGGAGTACACCAAAGCTCGCTTGGGAGTAATGTTATCTGGAGTAATAGATAGCTAAGTTATTTAATGGCACAGAAATAAAAGGAATGAAGTTTAATTCCAGTTATGAACTCTGTAATATAAGAGTTCCAGCAAGTTCAAAGGCAAAATATGCATTTTCAAAGTACACAGATCATAAGAAATTTACAAATGGGAAAAAAAAAACTAGTTTCTGGAATGGCATCATCAATTTTTGCATTTATTTTGCCTCACGGGGGTTGGGAAACGATTGTGACGTGTCTTCACTGAATTTTAAATTTTTATTTTTTCTAATTTTCTGTAATTGCTTGGCTGATTGATGTGAAACTTTAAAAATGGAACCGCTGGACCTGGAGCTTATCAGGGCCCTGGCCTAATGTTGTGACCCAAATTTGGTAGCGTTCTGACTGGTGGGTCGAGAGGTAGAGAAGATTTTTGAATTGATTTATCTCGTCTACCATTTTGACCGACTTGAACGAGCTTTGCAATCCCCGTTGCCAGTCAGGAGCGGGACGTTGCTGCCAAATTTCAGCCGGATCGGTTCAGCAGTTTGTTCGGAGAAATCAAAATACGGGACGGATGGTGCACAATGACAATAGCTTATCTGGAATTCGAATTCCAGATAAGCCAAAAAAAGAGGGACTTGCCATGAAGAATATTTTATTGATAACACTGATTTTGGCCATATTTGATTAAAGGAAAACTTTTGGACATTTTCAAAACCATGCAACAAAAATATTGAAACTTGGCATGTCATCAACTCCCCATGGATATATACAGGGTGATAAAGATGTTGTGTTGAAGATTCCAGCCATAATTGGTTGATGGAAATTCTTTTTCGAAAAATCTGAAACTTCATACGTCTGATCTATGACACGACGTGAGTGAAGAATTCAATTCGACGTCATCTGTCGTGTCTTGGATTGAAAATAAAAACGTAAAAATAAATCTAAAAAATCTTCTCCAGAACCACTTAACAGATCAATTCGAAACTTCATACATATGATCGACTTGCCACGGGGAAGATAGTTTGAATTTGTCTTCATATTTATCTTCATTGAAGTATAGCCTGGTGTTGGCGCAGTGGTTAGGGTAGCGGGATCCAAAAGGTCCTGAGTTCAAGCCCCGTTGGGCCACTGAATTAATACACCAGGGGGTTGACTCAGCATCCTTCCGATGTCAGCGAAGTGAGTACCAGTGTACTGGGCCGGTGTATACCCCGGTTAAAATAGGTGTACCGTATCCCTGTGTCGTAAGAGGCGACCAGGGTTGTGTCAGGAAGGGCATCCGGTGTAAAACGTGTGCCAAATCACTATGCGGATCATACGGATGATCCGCTGTGGCGACCCCTAATGGGAGCAGCCGAAAGAAGAAGAAGAAGAAGAAGAAGATTTATCTTTGATGCAATTTAGTCTTGATGTGCACAAAAGTGGTCATTAAATATCCTGATTGATCAATAAAGCTACGAATAAGGGCAACGTATAAATGTGACATAATAGGGTGCATGGATGATACTGGTATATGGGCAATCGTTGTAGTGTTCAGTTAACGATGGTATTTTTTTTGTTCAGAATGAGCTTGCGAGGTGAGATTTATGCGCTTGTTCTAGTTTATGAATCGTTTTAAAATTGATGCTTTTAGTTTGAATCCTTTAATAACCATGGATGTTTTGAATGTTTCTCTGCTGGATAATGTGTGCCGATGGTAACCTTTTCCTCCATCTCTTTCAGCCCCGATTTTCCCCCTTCCCTCCCCCCTCCCCCACAACAGTAGTTCTTCTTTTTTGTTGTATATCAGAAGACAACCGCCAAAGTGGAGAGTGTGATCAGAGAAGGGGGCTCTCGTATTAGGTGCGTATCCTCTCGGTCGATTTGAACTCGACTTCCCTCGTGTAAAAGAATCATGGTATTGGCAGTAGCTGGATATCTCGACTACCAAAACTGTATCTTCCTTTGGAGCTGTTGGTAGCGGGTCTTTAAAGCTTTCCAATGTTGTCATGAATTTTTTTTTTTCATGGGTTTTTTGGTACCACAAGCATTTGTATTAAACTATCATGGTGGATTTCTGCTTTTGTATAAAATTGGTCTATCGATTATAAAGGCAGTTGTGGACAGTTGGTTCAGTAACATCTAGCATCATATGATGCCTGATTTTTCTGGTCCATACTGCTTGTACTTTAGTGTCTGTCATTTGTTGCATAACAAATGTCCAGGTTTGCAGTGTGTGATAAAATTCAACTATTGATAAACTTCAATTGCATCCTCCACTTAGAATTGATGAGCCGTGCGTACATGGTGCTTTGTTGGCTGGTTTAATCAAGACAGCAAGTTGTAGTTGACAAATGTATTGCACGTCCATCTGTGAATCTCAATGAGGATATGAAATTAATTAAGCCTTGTGTTGACTTTAGTGGTTGGCTTGGGGTCTTCGGGTCCTGAGTTTGAGCCCCGTTTTCTGCTTGATTAACACCAGGTTCGGTTGACTCAGCCTGTCATCCTTCTGAGGTCGGCAAAATGAGTACCAGTGTACTGGTGTAGGGGCACTGCATCAGCGGCGTAGTCACGCCCCAACAAAATTATAGCTGCCAAGCTTCCATGCACAAGAAGAAGAAATGAAATGAATCGTGAGAAAAAGATCTTTTGTAACATGTTGTAGTTGCTGCCGTCACGGTGACTGTTGGTGATTGTTTGTTTGTTCACCTCCTTCCATGTGCTATTATATATTTTTTTCTATTGCTTCAAGCACTACTACAACGTATAATTTTATGTGGTGTTTCCATATCTGTGATGCTTTATTCTCAAGTTCCTGCTGTGATAGCGTTGCGACCGCTGCATTGAAACTCTAGGTCCTGCTTCCTCCATTCTGGAAAGACGAGCTTTTAAAACGGGCATTTTTATGATTAAACGGACACTCGTGATTGTTCCAGGTAAATCGATTATTAGCTTTCCAACTGTACCTTTTTAAAAAATAAAATTCTTTTCTTTTAATTTATTTTATTAATTTTATCTTTTTTATTTAAATTATTATTCTACGACACCAGGGACCCAGTGATGGATAAACAGGCGACCATTTGTCCTTTTGGGAATAGATAAGGCCATTGTTGGTAAATGTTTTGTTTCTTGTTCAGATATACATGCATGTTATAACTTGCAATACCATCATAAGCATTTCAAATTCATAAAGTTTGGAATAAAATGGTTACAAAGAACGGTTTTCTGGTGTATGTGCCGATACAACCATCCATGCACAAATTTCTGATTAACAAAACATTTTCAAATGGTGTTTACTAATGTTCATGATGAATGAATTTTTAAAAATGAAAAAAACAGTCAACGAGTGTATTATGAGACAAGATTCGTCATTGCTTGGGTGTCATTTCCCTGGTCTCTATATGCTCCGACTGAGGCGAGTGATCTCGCTGTGAAAGGCATTCTTAGCCGCGCTCGAGTCTATGGTTGATCAAAGGCATTCTTAGCCGCGCTCGAGTCTATGGTTGATCAGTGCCCTAGACGAGATACTCTTCTGGTCTTGGGGGTATTTCAATGCATTGACTCGCACTGATGGGGATGGCTATGAGACATGTGTTGATCCCCATGGATCGAACTGAACCAGAACGGCACCAAGTTCCTTGACTTTGCAAGAAGTCATGGACGGACTTCGGGTGGCTGGGGTCATGGTTTCAGTGCCAACAGCCTCATTGCTGGACTTTGTATTCCAATGCTGTTGGTGTGGCAAAGGAGATTGGCCATGTGCTCATTGATGGTCGTTGGAGGATTATTCAGAACTGCAGGGTCTACCAGTGTCCAGTACCTCAATGCTGACGACAGGCTTATTGTGGCATCTCTGCAGTTGCAGCTTAAATCCATGAGAATGGTACCATCCCAGCCTATGCTTGATGTTGACAAGCTCAGGGATGAGAGGGAAGCTGAGGAGCATGCAAACGGGCTGAGTGGGGATTTTTTTTTGGGGGGGGGGGGTCTGGGTGCTGTGTGGAATCCTGAAGAGTGATGGAGTGCCTTCAAGACTACATCCCTGATGTTGCTGGCGGATGTTTTGGACCCTACCGTCGGGCAAAGAGGAACTTTGTCTCCCAAGGGACACTATCATTGACCAGAGCCGCAGGGCCAGGCTTAATGGCAGAGCTGAGCTGTTCAGTGAGCTGAGGCATAAAACTGTGCTGAGGGCAGCCAAGAATGTCTATGTGTGAGGAATCTGAAGGTAGAGCATCACCTGTGGACAAGTGATTCTCATCCTGCTGAGAGGAATTCATGCATTGCGTTCTGCCAAGCCCATCCCTCGGTGTACTGCTATTAGAGCAGAAGGTGGTGGAATTTTGACAGAGGAATCTGAAGTAAAGGCCCGCTTGGCTGGTTGCTTTGAACGGTTGTACTAAGCTGACCCACCGGTTGAGTGGCATGTCAGGGGTATAACTATCCCCATTGCTGACCCTCCAATCAACGGTGAACTGCCTTTGTTTGTGGAAACGCATACTGCGGTGAACTAGTTGAAAGGGTGGATCTGTGACACATTTGCTGAACTTCTCAAGGCTGGTGGAAATGCATTACTTGTATCATTGGATGCAGTTCTGTGCTCTGGAGCACAGGCATCATCCCAACTGACTGGAAAAGGGGCTTCGTTATCCCTCTCTGTAAAGGGAAGGGTGATCGCCAAGACTGCAACAAATACCGCGGGGTGACTCTGCTCTCAGTGCCGGGAAAGGTCTTTGCAAAGATAATTCTTATAGGGTTCATCACCATCTGCTTAAGTACCAGCGCCCTGTGTAGGCAGGCTTTACACCAACAAATTCAATGATTGACCATATTCTTGCTCTCCGGGTCCTCGCCGAATGCAGATGAGTTTTGGCACGGGCTGCTCTTAGCCTTTCTTGATCTCTGCAAAGCATTTGATTCAGTGAATCTGGATGCCATCTAGAGGATTCTTGGTCTTCATGGGGTGCCACCAAGGTTGATCGAGCTGATTTCTGAACTATACTCTGGGACAGAGTGCATGAGGAGGTGTGGTGGTTTCGTATCCGACTTATTAGTTACTGGAGTTTTTCAAGGGTGTGTATTGTCCCCCACACTCCAACACTTGCATGGACTGGATTATGGTGAAGATGTTGGAGAGATCAAGCTGCAGTGCATCGCTTGGCAATGTCAAGATCTCTGACCATGATTTCACAGATGTTTCAGTCATCCTTGTGGAAACTATGTCCTTGTAGGGTCCCCGTGGCACTGAATGAGGAATCTGATCTGCTGGGACTACGGGTTTCCTGGGTCGAAACAGAGGTCCAGGCTTTCAATGACATCTTGTCTGTACTTGTTTGTGGTGAGGAATTAGAGGTCAGAGATTCACTTTCCTTGGCAGTGATATTCATGGCTCCTCAGGTTGTGAGCTGCAGGTCAACAGATGTCGGTCAGGCTTGGGAGTCACGATTCACTGGATCGTAGGGTGTGGCGCTGTCGGTACCTATGCAGGAGGACGAACGTCCGAGTCTTCGGGTCCTTGGTGCTTCCAGTCCTGTTCTACGGATGTGAGACTTGGACTCTGATAAATGATCTGAGATGAAGTGTTGACTCCTCTGGTACCAGGTCTCTTCAGAGAATCCTTCGCTATTGCTGGTCAGACTGTACGAGTGGTTGCTGAACCTCAAGTGAGATTTCTTACCTGTGTCCGTGAGCATCAGCTGCGACTGTATGGACATGACTATTTCCTGTTGATGATCTTTCTCTCCAGACTCTCAGCGAGGGAGCCTCGTGAGTGGAGAAGGCCAACAGGATGACTGCGTGCATCATGGTTGCAACAGCTTGATCAACATCTCAAGGAGATGAGGATGGGTCAGGCATCTGCCTGGGAGATGGCCAGACGGAGGCCCCTGGAGTGAGGAATCTAATCTGATGCGGAAAGTGGACGCAGCGACGCGTTTCTCCGGCACATGCTCCCATACCTAACCTACCCTCATATTTAAAGGCTATTGGAAGGGGGGGGACAACTCTGGGTGATTCATCAATGTATGTGCTGTCCCTTGGATGGACATTAAGCAGCATCCCTTTTGCCAGCATCAGTGGGCAAATTAAGTAGTTCCTCATAGATGTCTGGAAAGACAGACTGTGAACGTCTTGCTTTGCATGCGGGCTTACGGGAGGTGGGTATACCAAGTGACTATTTACTCCATCTCTGTTCCATTTGGACCATTTATGCCCATTCAGAAAGTAGATACTCAGACGTAGCAATATTTACAATAACATGAATGGGCGGGGCGTTGGCACTCTTCACATGCGCATTACTACTGTTTAATATTGTCACGGCCCAGATAACTTGGGAAGGCTGGTGTCTATTAAAAGACCATGGACACCATCTCTGACCTGATCTTTGTGCCTTGGGTCGGTTTGACGTACCTGCGAGATGAATGAAGCAGATGGCGAACCGTGCCGGTGGCTGCGCAACTGATTAATTGGTCAAATGAAACTGCATTACACGTTGCACCTTTATCATCCCAGACCAATTAATCATTTGTGCCAAGTTCCTCCAGTAGTGCTATCTCAGATCAACCTTGAGCAGGATAAGTCCAGAAAGTGTATCAACGTTCATGAATTCATTAGACAAGCAGGAAATTGGTGGGGAAATTTTTTTTCAGGAAAGGCAATGCGCACTACTACTGTTTAATATTGTTGATTTGTGTAAGCACATATACTTTCCCCTTATCCCCTACGTGATATACTCACCATAGGGTGCCTTGGATAAATTACTTAGCACCTCTACGCAAATGGATCAAGGCACCTGAAGAAAAGAAAATTGAGGAAGAGGTGTGAGAAATGGTGATGAGAAAGAGGCAGTGAAGAGTCTTCAAGGAACTTTCACAACCCAGCTGAAATTGTGGTCACCCAATGCTCAGCGGTTCTGGTTCACCTCCCGCACACTTCATCTCGGATTCCTCCCTCCACTCCGTTGGCGACCTTATTGTGTGGGGATACTGGATGTACTGCATGGCAAGGCTGACGGCTCCATTGTGCCATGGCAATTGTCAGATTGAGATGAAGGCATGCCAGGCTTGGTGTATGTTTCCTTGAGTAGGGCGCAAAGAACCACAGAGCAAACGGAAGAATGAGTCGAGTCAGAAAGGTGAAGAATGAAGAAGCAGAAACTCGCAAAAGTTGAGAGTTGAAGGAAGATTTGTTAGGAATTTTTGTTAGGAGTTGAAGGAATTTTTGAAGATTCGAACACAAGACCCAAAGATCTCAAGCGTTAAGCCAACACCATGCCGATGTGAGAATGTAAAGAAAGGAAAGACCATAAACTACTCTTTCGCATTCACAGCACATCTCCAGCCACATGAAAACGATGTATTCTTAATTATTAAACAAGAGTGCGAAGATATAATCTTGCTCTAAACCTATGTTCATTTGCGTTTTTTTTTTTTTTTTTTTTTTTTTTTTTTTTTTTTTTTTCCCTTCCTGGGGCTCCCAACCGTCACAATACCTCACTGACAATATGTAGATATTTTTTTCTGGCTTTCTTCACCCCCCCCCGCCCGAAATTGCTGTTACTGCAATTGATAAAGCATTAAAGTCTTGTTTTATTGCTGTATTTTGATTGCAGTGCAAAATTGAATTCAGAAACAAAATGGTGCTGCTTTCCCCACCGCTCACAT
Source organism: Eptatretus burgeri (assembly GCF_056783735.1). Lineage (NCBI taxonomy): Eukaryota > Metazoa > Chordata > Myxini > Myxiniformes > Myxinidae > Eptatretus > Eptatretus burgeri. The sequence goes on along the minus strand of NC_140974.1, from coordinate 66,275,719 downwards.
CTTCTCTTGTACTCCCTCTTTTGCTAGTGCTTCATCGGGTGGGGGAGCTGGAGGCAGGGACGTGGCTCAGTTTGCCAAGGCTGCTGGTGGCAGGTGAGTTTCTAAAATCCCAAGATTCTTGTACAAGTGCCTTCATTCTTTTGGCTGTCTGCACAGCGTCTGCCTTTCTGGCTCTTCGTTTAGTGTAGTAGATAATAGAAAAATCGTGCAAATTGTGATACAAGCATCAGATTTGGCATTTCTGATCAAATCTGCCCGATTGGCCATTTGAAAATCCAAATTTTGAAAAAAAAAAAAAACTTCAAAAAATTGAAGTCACAGCTGGCTGAAATTCTTGAAGTGCAAGTGAACATCCCAGACAGAGAACCAAGGGGAGATGCAGTCATCATTGATGGCTCAGCATTTATCAATGCCCTACCTCCACGCACTTCAAAGATATTTGATGACTATGCTAAAGAAGACATAATCCCAAAGGTGGAATCCTATGGTGCCAGGTACGAGAGGGTGGACGTTGTGTTTGTGTACAAGAAGTCAAGTCTGGAGTCTGAGGCAAGGTCGAAAAGGGGGCAAGGAATCTGAAGAAGAGTGACAGGAACTAGTGAGACCCCAAGTAACTGGAGAAGCTTTCTTCGAGATAACAGCAACAAGACAGAGCTGTTTCACTTCCTTGCGGAAAAGATGTGTGAAGCACGGACTACAAGCACAGTCATTGTCAGAAAAGGAGAAGATGCCATTAGCAACATCAGGCAGTGACTGGATGCTGTGTCTCCATGTTGTCATGAAGAAGCTGACACTCGAATATTTGTACACACCAAGGATGCAACGATGGATGGTAGCAAGTCCATTATCATAAAGGCTAAATGACACAGAGGTACTAGTCATAGCAATATCTGTACTGCCATCCTTACAGGAAGTAGGTCTTGAGAACATGTGGATTGCCTTTGGCCAAGGAGCCAAGGTGCGATGGATTCCAGTCCATGAGGTAGTTTCTGCAATAGGGCCTGAGAAAGCTTAAGGGATCCCATACTTCCATGCGTTCACTGGATGTGATGTCGTGTCTGCCTTCCGCGGTAAAGGGAAGAAAACTGCATGGCAGACTTGGAACGTCTTTGCTGATGTTTCTGAAACATTCACCAATCTCAGCCAGCATCCAACATTGATTCATGATCTTGACTTTTTAGAAGTTTTTATTTTTATTTATTTATTTATTTTTTTTTCAAATGGCCAATCCGGCAGATTTGATTAGAATCCCCTGGAGAACAAATGTGCCAAATTTGATGCTTGTATCATCATTTGCACGATTCCTCTCAAAACTTGCTGTTATCTGCCCCACGAGTTGAACCATACCAATGTCCAAGTCATCTGGGTTTTGTTTTCTGGTGAAGGTGTGGGCTTGTCAACATAATTGCATAGTTTTTGGTACTTTGTACCTAGTTGGAGAAATGTGACATTTCCAGTTTATCCCCCTCCCCCCCCCCAGTGATTTCTAAAATCTTTAAATAGCCTTGAGATGATGTCAGCAAAAATGGATGATGCGTTAATTTGCATGATGACTTCCATTATTGTCACATTTAATCACCCAAATGTCCTCATCCATTTGAACTTGGCACACAGCACAACCATAAAACCAAAATTATCTTAATGTCTATTCAAAACTAAAACTGTTCAGGTGTTGTTTTGCTATTTTGTTATCCTTTTTACCTTTAATAATCTTTAACAAAAGTTTTTCTTCCTGGACATAGTTTTCAAATGCATGTCGAGCATTAAAGTCCCAGTCACACCTTGACGTTTTGGCCAGCAATGGCAACGTATCAAAATGTATGTATTACGCTGAACTTTTGATGTTTTTTTTTTAAGATTCGGACGTATTCATAACGAGTTGGTCATATACATAACATATTAGTAACGGACACAGAACGTTTCGTTGTCTTATAGATAACTTATACCAACGAATGCTTTGCCTGTTGTCGGCATTCACAACCTATGCCTAACGATAGTCTAACTCGGCATTTCTCAACCTTTTTACCCTTGTGGAACCCTTGAAATAGTTTTCATGTCTCGCGGAACCCCTGCATAAAAATTATTATACATATACCATTATTAATATCTCGCTCTTGTATATTTTTATCATAGTTCACGTGGTAAATATAATTTTTTTTTTTTTCGGATACCTGGTATAAGGAAAAAATGACCCCCTTTTTGTCAAATTTATTGGCAATGAAAAAAAAAAAAACATACTGCTCGTTGATGAGTCCTCAGACCGAGGTTTTAATTCACAAAAAAAAATCTTTTTTAAATCAAAAAAAAAAAATAACACCTTGTAACTTCATAAACAAAACTTAAACAAATAAAGGTAAACAGAAGAACTAACCTAGAGAGAGAGACCACGCTAGGAAACACAGAGAAGATAGATGGACACCGTGCATGCGTCCCGTACTTGAGTCGGTCACTCAATGATATACGAATCGGCCGCGTGCAGGACGTCCACAAAGGCCTAAGTCACATTTGCTCTACGGCGGCCGTACGCCCTCTGAATTGACAAACGTGCGGCGGCCACAGAGTTTCTGTGGTGGCCCTACGCCGTTTGGCTATGTTCTACAGGTCGGAAGGTCGCCGTGGAATTATAACGCGGAGTTATAACTTTTTCATTTCTACGTTCGCCATAGCAATTCGGCAAGCCGAAAAAAAAAAAAAATTAACCCATTCGTTACCGTCCGTCTGGCCGCACGTTCGCATTAGGGCCCCCCTGCGGTCGCCTTGCGGGCACCTTGAGGCTACCTTGCGTCTGCCTTAAATTCTATGGCCGCCGCAGGGCCCCCTTAAGGTCAACGTGCGACATCAAATCAAAGACCGTACGGCAACCCCACGTTTTCGGTCTCCACAATTTCTAAGACCCAAGGCTTAAGTCACATTTGCTCTACGGCGAGGAGACTGCGGCCGTACGCCCTTTGAATTGACAAACGTGCGGTGGCTGCAGAGTTTCTGAGGTTACCTCAGGGTGGCTCTACACCGTATGGCTATATTTTACAGGCCGTAAGGTCTTCGTGGAATTATAACGCGGAGTTATAACCTTTTTTCATTTCTACGTTTGCCGAAGCAATTTGACAAGCCGAAAAAATAAAAATAAAAAAAATTTACCCATTCGTTACCGTCCGTCTGGCCGCACATTCGCCTTCGGGCCCCCCTGCGGTCACCTTGCGTCTGCCTTGAAAATTCTATGGCCGCCGCAGGAACGCCCTAAGGTCACCGTGCGACATCAAATCAAAGACTGTACGGCAACCCCACGTTTTCGGTCTCCACAATTAATAAAAACGCCGTGCAACTCCCTGAAAAATAAAAACATATGTGACTGCTACATTGTGTGACCGTGGAACTACTGCGGCTGCCGTATAATTGCTGGTGGCCGTAGATTTTGGAGACCCCACGGCCGCCGTGGCAAATGTGACTTAGGCCAAAATACGCCGTGCGGCTCCCCGGAAAATAAAAACATATGTGGCTGCTACATTGTGTGACCGTGGAAACACTGCGGCCGCCGTATAATTGCCAGTGGCCGTAGATTTTGGAGACCCCACGGCCGCCGCGGCAAATGTGACCAAGGCCTAACCAGTGAGGGCGGTTTCACGCTGGCACCATATAGACATCGTTAAATACATTCCCTATGGTTGTTATAATTGTAAATAATATAAGAGGTTGAAGCCTCTATTATAATAACCAAGGAATTTCCAACAATATGCCGTACGTGTATAGTAAAATTACGAATATTAAATCAAACAAAAATACTGTTACGGCTGTGAAAATTCGCAAACCACCATTCAGGGCCCGTAGGTGAGATATCTCAAAGTACATGTGTAGTTAGCCCCAAACCCGTTGTCTCGAGGGAATTTATGTGATTCATTCAGGCTGCAACGCTTTACTTTGAGATGGCCGTTTTTCTGTTCTATCTCTATTTTTAACCAACCACGTCTCAACCGCCATCACACAACAACCACCACGCCAGCCATCGTCGCCAACTGCAACCACGCTCCAACCCTCGGACAACAACGCCAACCGCCACGACCTTTACCTTCACAACTCGATCCCACATCATCACATCACCGCCATTTCCAAATGGCACCATAACCATCAAACCACCACTGAAAACCCTCCACCACCTTCGCCTCTCTCCTACGGCCATTCCCGCACCACCTGTGAACACTGAGCGTCGGGCTGTCTTGGGCCCGTTCAGCGATACACACCGAGCCACGAGTGCAAATAGTGGCCTTTCCGAGGAAAACTCGGATCACAAACGCTTCACGCCCACTTCCCCTCCGTCCAATTAGCAAGCGTGGAGCGGCTTGGCCCCGCCTCCAGGCGCGTCTGTGAAATCGATGTATGCAAATTCTTGGATCAGGGGAGATTCACGCCCCCTTTCCTCTGACCAATTGGCGAGCGTGGCTCCGCCCCTGAGTTCATCCTGATATTTGCATATTGTTTTCTCCTGCCGGCCTATAAAACTGCGAGCGCAAGACTAATCGCGGGAGAGTGAGCCAGTTTTGGTTGGAGAGCGGAAGAGAGCCGGCAGAGTCGAGTCGGGTGGCGAAGTGATCGGTGTGTCTTCGAGTCGGGTTCTGGAGTCGGCTGAGAAGAGTTGCGGGAAGAGGCAAAGGAGCTCGGGTCCGAGGCGAGAAGGACGGCGGTCGGCGACGAGGTCGCGGTGTGAGATCGCTCATCGCGGGACCCAAGCCAGCCAGCCATTCTCCTCCCCCCCAGGGCATCAACAATTCCCCCCTTCCCCCGCACTGAGATAGTGCAACAAGGGGGCCCCGTTCCCACCCCACTCCAAACATCGTGCCAACGAAACCCGCCAAGGAGCACGGAGTCAGGGCACAGCCACGTGGCCACATCTGCGGCTTGTCCGCCAACGCGTCACGAGGACTCGGGTAGGACCCCCCCCCCCGGTCTCGCGGGCCTGGCCTCTCCTTCAGGTCACGCGCGCATATTGGCCTACAGGCCCATCTTCCCCCTTGTCTTTGAGGGTGGCTTCTTTCCTTTGCTTTTGAGTAAATGTGTGTTGGTGCTGTCTGTAAAGTAGAACTGTATAAGTGTTGCCATGTGTGCGCGTAGTCGGTAGTAACTCTGTGTCGTTGTTGCTTTTGTTTTTGTTGCAAAATGTGCATTTTGACTGTTTGGCTGTATATGTGTGCTCTCCGTGTGTCGTGTAAATATAGTGCTTGCATGTTGAACTGTGCCCGTTTCGCTTCGTCTCCTTCCTTTTAATTGACCCTCCATCCTGCTTCACGTAAAGGGTTCGTAGTGGGCTTAAAACGCCTGGTAATTAATCGGAACCGTCGAGGCCGACGATAACACCGCTCGGTTATCACTGTAGCACGGAACGGACCGCTTAAGCGGTTCGTGTCCGGAGTCTATCTGCGGCGAGGTACGATCGCCCGGTTTACCATCCGCGTGGGTACTTGGGTCAGTCAAGTTTGGCGAACAACCCTATCCTACGCGGGTGGCCGATTGGCATGATTGTGGTGAGGTCGAAAGGCCCACCCGTGACTGGCTCCGGGCGATAGTTCCCGGAGGGTCACGACTGAATTGTCCGTCCAGTGGGCTACGTGCCGTGATCAGAGTTTCGTGGCCGTCCGCACGCCGGCGGGCACGAATTCGCAACAATACATTAGCCTATTTTTTTTACTGTTTCTCGCAGAACCCCTAGCGACCTCTTGCAGAACCCTAGGGTTCCGGGGAACCCCGGTTGAGAAACACTGGTCTTAGTTATGCATAGCGCTCTGCACGTATCGCCGACGATAACGTGGCGTAGCCTATTAAAAGGCTGCGCACAATGATTCAAATCATAACCGCCGGAGAAATGGAAGTGTCAACATCGCAGTCACACCTTGGCGATCTTGCCAGCGTATGCCGACCTCTGAAAAATGCGTCTAAAACGCTGGCGCACGTCGAATACGGTCTGGGTAAGTTTGGTATACGTGAATAGTATGCTATCATACGTCATAGTAAGTGGAGTATGTCTTGCAATTATAAACGTGTTAAACATTTTACAACGTACTTGCCGTATGACACACGTTCCACATGCGATGGGAATAAGTTGTACGCACGATATGTGAACGTTGGCACACGTCGACAAAAGTTGCTTGTAAGTTACTCAGAAGTCGAAACTCGTCAATGTAATTGTTAGCGTCAGTGTTCCAGACTCCCTGGGTTTTTTTTTCTTCCTCCTCTTCGGTATGACAGTGATGTTGACGCTTCGATTTCTAGTGCAGTTATAATATAATTAATAGGCTGCCGCTCAACGATTTAAATCATAACCGCACTAGAAATTGAAGTGTCAACATGACCATCATACCGAAGAAAAAAACAAACAAAAAAAAAAATACAGGGAGTCTGGAACACTGACGCTAACCATTACATTAACGTGTTTCGACTTATGAGTACCTTACAAGTAACGTGCCGACAACACGTTACTCATCGGTGAGAAATAAGTTTCAGAACGCTAAACATTACCTCGACGTGTTTCGACTTGTGATTAACTTGCAATTAACGTGTGTCAACGATCGCATAACGTGCCTACAACTTATGGCCAGCGTAGCGGAACTTGTGAGTCATATGCTGGCATAAGTCGTAAAATTTCAAGCATGCTAAAATTTGAGGACAAACGCAAAGTACAACGATGAAAGCCAGCGTACTACGATGTATGGCAGTGTTTTTCAGCGTGCTCTCGATGTTTCCAAAACTTACCCATAATGTATTCGACGTGTGCCAGCGTTTTAGACAAATTTTTCAAAAATCGGCATAAGCTGGCTAAAACGTCAAGGTGTGACTGGGCCTTAATGTCCGTTGCCAAGTTGCTGTCAACCAGTGAAACTGTACATTGTTGTCCAGAGGAAGACTGCGGCATACATGAGAAAAATGAAGAATCGTGATCATGTTTTAAAAATTTATTTTATATTTATTTTTCTTTGTATTTTGAAAAATTATCTTGGTTCATGTCGCTGGGATACAGGACGCATAATAAACACACAGTACTTTGTGTGCACCAGAATCTGTGGCAAATGTTTAATTTGCACTTTATTATTACAACACCTTATTAACTGAAACTGTGGGCAGTAACGCACTTTTTAAAACTGGCAGATGTGCTTTTTCCAAGTAATTTGCATCGTTTTTGTTCCTGGCATCAACGTGCTTGAAATTCTCTTAGGCTTAGGCTGTGATGTGTTGTTAATGTGAAACCAGGCCTTGGGTTGCCCCAGATGCCACCAGTTGAGGTCCAAATTGTGAATTTTTTAAGGTGGAGGAGGGGGAGAACCCCTTGATCTTTCCCTCCTTTTTATAGGGGGAGGGGAGAGGGAAACCTCCACCTCCACCTCCCCCTCCCCCTCCCCACCCCCAACCACATCCCCCACTCCACTTGGATGCACGAGTTTGCTTTGCCAGCTGAACTTTTGACACATTGACCTCAAAAGTTATCTTGACTGAAAGATAAGCTGTCCAAAGTGTTTTTCATTGAGCTGATCCTGCTGGTCACAAAGTGTGAGTATTTTGCTTCCATAAAAAGCCAGTGCAATCTTACTAACTCACCAATCCTTCCATTTGATTGGAAGACATGATTTCGTCCTGCATTGTCTTGCCAGCTGAGTGCAGGGAAAATGAGCTTCAAACTATTTGACTGATCAGTATGATTTAAGATGTTTCTATCCAGCTTGCAAGTGATTGGTGTACTAAATTGTGTGCCCAAATATTTTCTGAACAAAATTTAATGTTTCCTTTCAACCCTTGCCACCCAATCCAAAGCGAGTTCCCTGGCCAAGGCTCGGCCCTCATTGTTCAGAAATGGGCTCCTTCCCGAAGCACTAAACGAGATGCCGCCCCGCTGTCGACCAGCGCAGCTAGCCCACAACATCATGAAGCCATCTTCAGAAAAGTCAGAGGGTGAGATAATTGTACCTTCCTTTTGTGTTTTTGTTCATGTTATGTGGATTGAGGGCAGTTATTAACGATCTTGCTTGTACAGCCTTCATTGCTCATTATGCTTCCTTATTTCAAAACTGGAGCTTTAATTACATATTGCGACTTGTCTGTTATTGCAGTGCGTTGAAGGGTGTCAAGCTGATCCCCTTGGCTCGTAAATTATTTCTACCCATATCATGATCATTAAATTGATAGAATATCTTAAAGCATTTTTCTTTTACTACCTTTGCAGTATGATAGATTGTCTGACTTGATAGTACAGTAGACGTACTTGAGCAATGCAGGGAAGCGCCAAGCCATAATGTTAGCAGTGTTGTCTGTTGTGATTTTTTGCTGAGTCTTGCTATCTAGCCTTTTGCTAATGATATCCTAAAGTGCTCTTTCCTCATGTGTGTGTGTGTATGTTTGTTTATTCACGCATGAATGCATGATTGAATCTCATGGGATAGCGGGGTGACCGGGGATAAATCGTCATCATTTATTTAAGTCAGTATTATCCCTCTTACGGGGGGGTTGCTGACTTTCACTCCTTCCATGACATAATATAACTCCAGCTCTCCACTTTCTTCTATCTTCCTCGTCTTCCACTCCCAATCCCAATTTCTGACTTTCTTTCATAACCAACTCCTTCCAACTCAACTTTGGCCTTCCTCTTCCCCTTTTCCCCTCCACTTCCAAATTCCATACTCTCTTTACTCCCTCATCGTCTTTCTTTCTTAGCACGTGACCCAACCATCTCGAGCCACTCCTTCTTCCCACCTCCACTATTGTATATTTCAGACCAATTCTTTCCATCAACTCCGTGTTCTTTCTGTCTGCAAACTGCACTCCACACATCTTTCTAATCATTGCTCTTTCTGTTCTTCTCAAGAGACCACCTTCTACCGATCTCACAGTCCATGCCTCTGACCCATAAACCATTACTGCTCTCACACAGGTGGTATAGATCTCCCCTTTCAACTTCAAAGGCATTCTTTTACCACATAACACTAATGTAAGCTCGTTGAACTTCATCCAACCAAATCTCGTTCTTGTCACTGCAAGCTCGCTGCCTCGACTACTCTTGATGGTGTCACCCAGAGAACAAAATCTGCTTACTCTCTCAAGATCTTTCAATCTTTTCTCCGAGTCCTGATCCTGGTGGCTTAAATTTCTTCTTGTGATGCAGGCTTTACACTCAAAACTACCATCATTCTTTGTCACTTTTCACCTTTGTACATCTACCATGAATCCTTTTGTGACAAGAACTGCATCTGATGGCATTACTTACCACTCTTTTACCACAAACTCCACATATATCTTTCTTGGCCAATTCAATAACCCCTGTTTCTTCACCACATTCCATAATTTCCGTTTTCCCCCATGTTGATTTTCAAACCTTTGCCTTCAAACACCCTCTTCCATTTGTTGAACTGTGATTTCAACTCCTCCATTGATTCTGCAATCAAGACGAAATTATCTGCATAAAGTAATTTAAACAATACACCTTTTCTTTCTGACTCTGACAATACGTCGAGTGTCGTCACAAACAGGAGCGGTGAAAGAACCGATCCCTGATGAACGCCCACGGCCGCATTGAATTTTTCAGAGAAACCACTACAAACTTGAACTCGTGTCGTCGCATCTTCATAAAGTTTCATTACAACCTCCACCAAAGCCTCACGAACATTTCTTTTGCATAGCGCCCATTCGATGACTTTCCTGGGGACTGTCAAACGCCTTTTCTAGGTCCACAAGACACATGAATAATTTATTTTTATTTTCTTGATAGCACTCCTGCATGCACCTGACTGAACATCGCATCAACCGTACCTTTTCCTGGCATGAAACCATATTCCATCTCATCAATCTTCACCACCTCCCTGAGCCGTTTCTCTTACACTCTTTCCACAAGTTTCATTCCATGTTCCAGTAGTTTTACTCCACGATACGATCCACATTCCATGACACTCCCTTTACCTTTGTGTAGATGGGTACCAAGGTTCTTTGTTTCCAATCCTCTGGCATGCTCTTACCTTGCATTATCTCATTTGCAACCTGATTTAATACTTCTCATCCATGAGGAGACTATGTAAAATGCTCCTTCGTAATGCTTGATGGACCACCTGCTTTTCCATTCTTCATACTTTCCAAAGCTTTCTTTATTTCTTCCTTTGAGATTTCTTTCACTGGGCCTCCATTCTTTCAGCTTCCACTCAACCATCCCACTGATTTTCCTGATTCATGATGGATTCCATATGCTCCTTCCAGATTCTTCTATCTTCATCAACAAAGAAAATCCTCCCATTTTTATCCTTTATACAGTTGCTTTCAGTGATGTCACGAGATTTCCTCTTCATTATCTTCAGTTTCTGAAAAATTCCTTGTCTGTTCATCTGCAACTGTTCCAGCTCTTTTTCAGCTTCTTTCTTCATGGCTTCTGCCACCGCCTTCTTCACCTTCTTCTTATCTCTCTTGTATCTTGCTTTGTTTTCTTCCGTGTTCTGTTTCTGCATCTTCTTGAAGCTTTCTTTCTTTCTTTCGATGGCCACCTTCACCTCTTCGTTTCACCATGACGTGGTTTTCCTTTATCAACACCACAAACTTCATTTGCTGCTTGTTGAGCACAATTCCTGTACTTTGTCCAGATATCTCCGTCTTCTTCCTTTTCCTTCCAGAGAATATCCATCCTTTCAGCAAATTTTATTTTTACTTCTCCATCTTTCAGCTTCCAGGTCTTTGTACCCTTACTCTGTTGCTGTTTCTTTTTCTTCACCTCATCTATTTTGTCCACATCCATTACCACCAAGCTGTGATGGAGTTCACCAGGAATACCTTTCACATTTCGAATTTTCTTTCTCCAACTTTTTCCTACTAACATAAAATCGATCTCTGTTTCTGCTCCACCGGACCTAAATGTTGCCTTTTTCTCATTCTTGAACCAACTGTTCATGACAACTAGATCCGCCTCCGCGCAAAATTCTCAAACTTCTTCCTTCATCATTTCTCCTACCAATACTAAAACCGCCATGAACACCTTCATTAACCATCTGCATCTTTACCCACATGACCGTTGAAGTCACCAGTGACAATGAAAAATTATTTTGGCCCTGTGCTCTCCACTTCTGCTATCAGATTTTCATAAAACTTTTCTTTTTCAACTTCCTCTCGTCCCACCTACGGCGCATATCCACTTATCACACAAATTAATTGCTTACCATGTACCATTACCACCACTAGAATCCTGTCACTAATTCTTTTTATATCAATAACATTACCACTCGGCTCCTCTTTTATCAAAACTCCCACTCCTGCAGCTCCATCACCACCTGACCACAAAAACTTATACCTGACCCCCATCGCACCAACGATGGAAACCAATTTCCATCGTTGGTGGTGGTCACACCTGATCACAAACCATCGCACCAAACCATCAGTGGGTGGGAGGGGTGAGGCACTATTTGCACCACTACAATCACCACATATGAACTCCAACTTGGAACCCCATGCATGCGTGAGAGCTTTTATCAAGATTGCAAAGCATGCAAACAAAATGTTGCCCTTTGGGCAGCTCACGAACATCCTGCCCTCAATGACAAACACCACAGTCAAACACAACACTCACTCCCCCCCCCCCCTCCAACCACTGTGGTCAATGTGCATTTCATTGCTAGATATCTTTGATATTTGGAGGGACGAGAGTTCATTAGCAAACGTATCAATATCATCCAGCCTGAGCCCTCGGCTCCCACTCCCCCTCCCCCCTTTCCCCTAATCCCACCCCCCCCCAACATGATGAATGGTAAATATCATCATTTTAAAAGTTGATTCTAAACTTGCCCTGTCTACTCACAAGCCCCATATGACCTTCCCATCCCCATGGTGTTTCCCTCAGGGAAGTCTGCCTGATACACCCAGCTCCCACAAGCTTTGTGTGAGTTGGTAGCCATTACTTTGTTGATAATGGCGCATGGCACAGTGATTCCAATTGCAGACATCGATTAAATAAATAGCTCGGTCTACCATGTTCGCAGGAGGCACTCCTGATCGTTGGGAAGGGGGTGGGGGTTGTGTAGGCCGTGCTCTGCTCGTCCACAGTTAGTGCCTTCCCCACATCGTCACGAGTGTTTACAGTATGAGCAGCTGCAAGATCTCAGCTTTTTGGGGTGAGCTAAGTTCTCCAACTCTTTTGCTGTGCCGAGGCACAGCCCTTTCTCACAGGTACTTCTCCAAGTATTTTTAGCTTCTTTTAGAAGCTCTGTGAGCCATTTTTAGGTAACGATCTTCATCTCACCGTTATACCAGTTAGCTGGCCCCCGATCAACACTGCTGCGAATCGGTCCTGCGCATGCACGCCAAGCATTCTGCTGCGGATTGCATCATGTTGGAAGTGCCGTAATGACGGGGACAATGCAAGCTGTCAAATAAGTTTCTCGTTTACCTGTGAACTCTTTAAAAGTGTATCTGAAGTCTTAGCCAATTGACAGCAAAACAATTCTCAGCTGTCCCACTTAACATTAAAATACTAAAGTGGAAATGATGGAGGTCTGTCCTGATTTGATCTCCCCTTTAATACTCGTGCTTTAAAAAAATATTTGTTTGTTTATTTTTTGGACTGACTTGGTATTTCTCATGAAGCAAGTTTGTGGACTTTGTTCAACACCAATCCCCAAAAATTGGACTTAACTTTTTATGCCTCCACCGCTGAAGTGCCAGAGGCATTGCTTTTGGATTGTCTGTCCATGATAAATTTGTTACCACTAACTTGTGAACCACTGAAGGGATTTTCAACAAACTTGGTACAAAGGTGTATTGTGATGTAAAGATGAACTGACCTTTTGAACGCAAAATTGAATCGTAGGTCATATGACCTTTCGCTGAAAGTAGATTTTCATGACTGTGCTAACTTATGAACTGGCAAAGGGATTTTGACCCAACTTGGCATAACTATAGACCATAATAAAAAGAGGCAGAAGAGAGCTTGAATAAAGGACACGCCAACAAGCACTGGAGTAGATGGCAGATTTGGTCTCGCATCGTTTTTCTGTTTATCACAGGATGTGACTGCAAAAGGAGAACACACTCATTTTGAGCCCTCTAAAGTGTGCAATCGGAATCGCAAAGCTTTTAACAATGACAGATAAAACAACTTTGTTTGATAGCTATAATAACCTCCCCCCCTCCCCTTATTTGCAAATACCTTACAAATCGAACATTGATGCCACTTAATACTATCCCCTCGACTGTGTTGTGCAGGATTTTGAATAAACTCACCCCAGAGAAGTTTGACAAGCTTTGCCTAGAGCTGCTCAATGTTGGCATCGATTCAAAGTTTATCCTCAAGGGCATCATCCTACTGGTGAGGAGGAAGTGAATGTTGGACCTCAAAGAGCAATCTCTAGTTCCTCTTCTTGGAACCATGCATTTCTTTTGACTGTCCCATTTCTTTGGATGATTTATTAAAGGCTTTCTTCCCCTCCACAGATATTTGAGAAGGCGCTGGAAGAGCCAAAGTACAGCTCGCTGTACGCCCAGCTCTGCCTGCGCCTCGCTGAGGATGCTCCAAACTTTGATGGACCTCCACTTGAGGGGACTGAGCGTCACAAACAGACTTCGGTAAACAAAAAGGGCCTTAGAATCTGGTCTTGCATTTTATTATACCTCTGCTGACGAAGTTGCCAGAGGAATTATGTTTTTGGGTTGTGTCCGTCCGTCGGTGATGGGTTTTGGCTGCAGTGATAACTGAAGGGATCCAAGTCAAACTTTGCAAGTATGGATAATGATGTAAAGACAAACTGATTGGATTGAGGTCAGAAAAAAATGAAACTTGAGAACAGCTGAAGGGATTTAAATTAGACTTTGTGTAAATATGTATAATGATGTAATGATGTGGGTCGAGGCATATTGAGCGACGTTGAAAGTGCTATTCTGGATTTATATGATCCAAGTTTTTACCAGTGGAGCTGGCACGCACACAAATGAACATGTGTGACCCAACATAAGACTTTGAGACAAACAGTCACTGGTCTGGGGGGGGGGGGCAGCGTTTGAACCACCCACCTCACAGACTCGGAGCGGATGCTCCAACCATTACATCACCAAGTCATTACATTAGCATTGCAGAGTTTTAAAGTTTAAATATCGATGAGTGAACTTTGAATTGACTTGACCAAGTCATCAATGCAGTGTTAATTGTTGAATGCTCAGTTTGTGTCATTTGTTTTGTTTTGCAGTCTTTTCGTAAACTCCTCATTGCCAAACTACAGGATGAATTTGAAAATAGGTCCAAGAAACTTGAAGGTGTGTCTTATTGATTGATTGATTTTAATTTTTATGCCTAAGCTGATTAAGGCAGTTTTTGGGTCGTACATACGTACATACGTCCATGCTAATTTTGTTTGTTTTCTCTGAACGCTTATCCGGTTGACACGACATTTTCACCGTAGGTGCAACGACATGTTTTTATGATAATTTTGACATCATAAGTCGTGTGGTGTAGCAGCCATGTTGGGAAAAAAAGAAAAACTTTGGACTTGTATCTCCGAAACCGCTCCATGGAACAAATTGAGACTTGGCACGTGTCACGTACTCCCCATGGTAAACAAGTTGTTTTTTTTTTTAATGTCATATGTGGCTTTGTTATGACATAATTGCATATGTCAAACGCTTTATCCAATTATTATGTTTTTTTTTTTTTTTTTAGAGGGTCATCTATGACAATTGTATTGGGGAACAAAATTGACATCGGTCATGTGGTTTGGCAGCCATATATTTGGGTTTAACATAGAAGCCTTCAAAAATCGTTTTCTCAAACTGCTGAACAGATTGAGGCGAACGTTTACAGGTATGATCACCTATCCATGAGGGACAAAACATTCTCTACCTATGATGTCTTGGTTCACATGGTTTGGCAGCTATGCGATGATGTGTGTGGAGGCATGTCTGGTGACGTCAGAGTGCCCCTCTGGTTTTCATTTGCAATGCTCCATTAAAATGTAGCACATTTGGAGCATTGATTTAGGCAGATGACTTGGCCTTAGATTTAATACACAGCATAATGATGCTTTCTTGTACTGAAAAAAAAAAAAGAATGCTTGGTTTTTGTTGTAAAATGTTGTACATCAGAGCAACCACCATTGTCCAAAGTCTCTTTTCTAAAGTGAAGTTGTCTTAAGTATTTTCATGTACTTTGTGTAATCTACTTTGTTACTTCTTTCTCAATTGCTGTTGAATTTCCTTTTTCTGATAATGTCCATTTGAGACGTGTGAGTGCTCGTCGGATTTATTTATTGCAAAAGCTTTCAGAATCATCAATATGGTTTCTATTCCAAACGGAATTGAGAAACTCGTACACACTTTTAGTGTAGTAGAAAATCGTGCAAATTATGATACAAGCATCAAATTTGGCATTTCTGATCAAATCTGCCCGATTGGCCATTTGAAAATCCAAATTTTGAAAAAATGGAAGAAAAAAAAAAAACTTCAAAAAAAATTTGAATTTACAGCTGGCTGAAATTCTTGAAGCGCAAGTGAACATCCCAGACAGAGAACCAAGGGGAGATGCAGTCATCATTGATGGCTCAGCACTCATCAATGCCCAACCTCCACGCACTTCAAAGATATTTGATGACTATGCGAAAGAAGACATTATCCCAAAGGTGGAATCCTATGGTGCCATGTACGAGAGGGTGGACGTTGTGTTTGTGTACAAGAAGTCAAGTCTGGAGTCTGAGGCAAGGTGGAAAAGGGGGCAAGGAATCAGAAGAAGAGTGACAGGAACCAGTAAGACCCCAAGTAACTGGAGAAGCTTTCTTCGAGATGACAGCAACAAGACTGAGCTGTTTCACTTCCTTGCGGAAAAGATGTGTGAAGCACAGTCATTGTCACAAAAGGAGAAGATGCCATTAGCAACACAAGGAAGTCACTGGATGCTGTGTCTCCATGTTGTCATGAAGAAGCTGACACTCGAATATTTGTACACGCCAGGGATGCAACGACTGATGGTAGCAAGTCCATTATCATTAAGGATAATGACACAGAGGTACTAGTCATAGCAATATCTGTACTGCCATCCTTACAGGAAGTAGGTCTTGAGAACATGTGGATTGCCTTTGGCCAAGGAGCCAAGGTGCGATGGATTCTAGTCCGAGGTAGTTTCTGCAATTGGGCCTGAGAAAGCTCGAGGGATCCCATACTTCCATGCGTTCACTGGATGTGACGTCGTGTCTGCCTTCCGCGGTGAAGGGAAGAAAACTGCATGGCAGACTTGGAACATCTTTAATGATGTTTCTGAAATATTCACCAATCTCAACCAGCATCCAACATTGATTTGTGATCTTGAGTTTTTGAAGTTTTTTTTTTTATTTTTATTTTTTTTATTTTTTCTTCAAAATTTGGATTTTCAAATGGCCAATCAGGCAGATTTGATTGGAATCCCCTGGAGAGCAAATGTGCCAAATTTGATGCTTGTATCATTTGCACAATTTCTCTCAAAAATTGCTGTTATCTGCCCCACTATTTGGGAATATGTGTGACATTGGCTGCTCGAAACTGCATCGGAAAGAAATGGCAGTCATGTTGAGTTGTTCCTTCATGTTGGAGTGTGGGGGAGGAGGAGGGGTGGTTGCAGATGGTTTTTTTGTTTGTTTTTGACTCCCCTTGGTATGAAGTGATATTTGTGATGACATTATTACAAACATTTTTTTCCTGTATCATCTCCTCTATTTGGAGGAGTACCATACTTTACTAGTATTGAACGTCTCGCTTCGCTGATGGTAGTTGAACATAACTTGCTTGTTATGGTACAGTTATACAGTTTATTGACTATCAATATTAAAGTTGTAAAATGCAATTCTCATTGAGTTATGAGAAATACACACCCTAAAGGCCTAGCTTCGTGCTAGATGTTACGCTGTCTTGCTGCACCACTGTTTCAGTCTTACTAAATCTGTCATCCCGAAGCCAAGTGTCTGACATTCAGCCATTTGCTTACAGATGTCAGATAGTCAGATAGGATCAGGTTATGGTGTTCATCTGCCATCAGAGAAGCGATGGGACGGGTTGAGTGCTAAATGCCGGGATGATGTGCATGGCTGGAGGCTTAGCATAGTGCTGGACGTGACGCCGTAATGACGTCCCAACAAAGAGCGTGACACAAACTGATGGAGAAATCTAGCTACTTTAATATATCGATGAAATTAATTGTGTTTGAACTCCTTATATGAACACCATGACTCCCCCCCCCCATCTCCCCCAGTGTTTGAGAGCCATGAGGGGCCATTGTCGGCAGAGGACGAGGAGCAGAGGACGATCGCCAAGCTCAAGATGCTGGGCAACATCAAGTTTATTGGGGAGCTTGGAAAGCTGGAATTGCTTCATGAATCAATCCTTCATCGCTGCATCAAAACAGTGCGATAATCCCTAAATCTCAGTACCAACCATTCCTCTAGCTACATAGCCTGGAGCATCATCACAACTTTTGACCTTGACCCGAGTTTCAATTCGGCTTCCCTCCTCCTCTTTTCTGCAGCTCCTGGATAAGAAGAAACGTGTTGCCCTGAAGGAGATAGGGGAAGATTTGGAATGCCTGTGTCAGATTCTGCGCACAGTCGGGCCACAACTTGACCATGACAAGGCCAGGGTTTGTGGAAGAACTTTTCCTGTTACAAAATGTATTTCATAATTTTAGAGCTTTTGCATTGCTCTTCACCTCATTCCTATCGACTTGGCGCTCATTTGCTTTGTTTCAGTTGCTCATGGACCAGTACTTTGAGCGAATGCGAGCCCTGATGATAAACAAGGAGCTTCCATCGCGAATCAGGTTCCTGCTCCAGGTGAGGTTCAAATTAAAAGTAAAACTGCTTCCTTTGTCAGTCCTTGTTCTTCTTCTGTTTTTATTCATTTATTTATTTTTTCTTGAAAGTGAAACACTAATTGTACCTGGTAATCGTAGTAATTCTTGGGTCTTTAAATGAAAAACCATTCAAGTT
Source organism: Eptatretus burgeri (assembly GCF_056783735.1). Lineage (NCBI taxonomy): Eukaryota > Metazoa > Chordata > Myxini > Myxiniformes > Myxinidae > Eptatretus > Eptatretus burgeri. Next base: position 66,257,783 of record NC_140974.1, on the reverse strand, counting down.
TTGTCTTTATTAGTCCTGCAGCGTAGTCTGATATTTCAGATCAATTGTTCAAATTTGCATAAAAGCACCAAAATTGGTACACATGTAGAATAATGTATTCCGAACAATTCTAGATGTGGAGCCACCCGAGATTGTGCCTTGGTCAGCTTCGGCGAGCATTTTCCAAAATGGCTGCCATTCTACTTTAGGGAAATTGGCTATATGCTCTTATTTTCTTATTGGTGGTAGATATAAGGAACGTGTAAAATTCAGTAAATTGACCATGAAAAGGCATATTCAAATATTATGAGCCAGTATTTTTGGTAAAAAAGCCATTATTTGATTTGCAAATTGCTGCTCTCCTGAAACTTTTCGCTGAAAAGTACCCATTATTGCCTGGAGAACAAGTCAAATGATATTCATCACATTCAATGGGTTTGGAATCAACAAAAATTGCATTATAGATTACATACTTGACTATTTTGAAAAGGGAACTGATAATCGTGATAATGAAAAACTCAGAAAATGTCGTCAAATTATTGCACACTTCACTTTGAAGCGGCTACGGTTTATTGTCTACTACCATTCTACCAGGACACATGGTACACGCATACATCAGTCTAGTACAATATGAGTTTCTGGATCAAGAAGTCAACACTTTTACAACCAATGCGACTTTGCATTTGCGCATTCTAAGCTTGGCCGATATCTCGGTCTGTGTCTACTGCGTCTGTCTACTGGCATTCTCCTTCACAAGTACACAGTCCAGTGCATTGCAGATTAGCCTTCTTACATTTGCAGCGGTTTCCACAGCCTATTTTGCAGCCACACAACACCAGCTCGAAGCAGCTTTTTGAAGCCTCGGAGTGTGGTCCAGAGCGGTTCGTAGGACCCATCCTCTGTTTGCCGCCAGCCCCAGCTTGTTGGTGATGGAGGCACGGGTTGAGGGACCAATACCTGCCCCCAGACATAGCCACCCTGGAAGACTGATCTCTTCACATGCTGTTCCAAAGCATCGTAGGTCGGTGGGATGCGCTGGACGGAGTTCCTCTTGGCGAAGTTTCTTTCTGGCCTCATTGACGTATGTATATGGACTGGTGCAGTCATAGAGGAGCACCACAAACCTTTCAATGCAGTGCATTGTCATCCTGGATGTTCACTGGCATGGTGGTCAGGGTCACAAGAGAATCTGTCAGTTCTGGAAACGAGTTCCATGTGGCCCAGGCAGATTTCTTCCCATGCCCCACGAATGCTGATACCGTGTCGCATCCGGTCATGGCGTGGAAAACTGAGGGCACGTGCCTTCTGTGGACCGAGGGAGGCAGCTATTTCATGGGCAGGGATGTAGCGGTAGTTCTTGCCCGTCCCAAAGGCAATCCAGAGTTTATCCACGCATGGTAGTGCCTGGGCTACCATCACCGCCAAGACGACGACGTCGGTGTCTACGGTTCGAACTTGAATCCGGTTGTCATGTTCTGCAGCATGGGCCACATGTAGCATGATGCGAGTGTCCGCCTCTTCTTGACCGCATGGAGCCAGAGAGCTCATAGTTCTCGTCATATCCCATGTTAAAGTTGAATGGTGGCCATTTTGCAAAATGGTCACCGAAGCTGACCAAGGCAAAATCTCGAGTGGCTCCATATCCAGAATTGTTCAGAATACATTAGTCAACATGTGTACCAATTTTGGTGCTTTTATGAAAAGTCGAACAATTGGTTTGCTATGCTGCAGTACTATATTTCCTGGAAACTGATATCTTTGCATGTTGTTATTGTTGTGGGGCCGGTCTCGGTGGCAAGGGGGAGCAGTAGAGTCAGCTCCACCGAACACCCAGAATTTAGGTCGTACCTCTCAGATAAATCCGAACGGTCACGGGTCCCTTATCGGACCGAAGATCGCCAATAGGTCGACCACGTGGGGTAGGGTCAATTGCCAATTTCAATAAACCTAAATGCCCACGTCGTCGAACTACGGGGAAATTTACCCTCGGCAGGATCTGCGCGATCCGGGCCGTTACCGAGTCATACCCCGAGCGGGGAGTACCAGTACCCTGCCGGGCCAATTGCACGATTAGGCAACAATGAGGCCTCCTAATTTCCGTTCGCAGCGCGGCAAACCAATGACAGGACAAGGACGAGCTGGTACATTCAACAAAAGGGATATTTATTTATAACAATAATCGGGGAGGGGAACACAGAGCAGAGTTATCACGAATAAAGAAAGGTATAAAAAAACAAGCAATTCCTTAAACACTTCTACTTAACAGTCGGGGCCCACGGACGCACACACAACTACCCAGAAAGAGATGGATCTCGGTCTTTATTGCCCCTTCAGCTCAAAGGGAAAGACTAGCTGAGGGAAGAGAACGTGCTGGCTTCCTGGCCGTGTTCGTGCGGCTGGACGTCCGCACATTCCCAGAGCACCAGTCACCAAAGAACGGACCAGGGCAACCGAACCCAGAGGAGGCGAGATGAGGTGATCTCCTGTGATGAGATGGTCGACCGCTTGTCGACGAGATGCCTCAGATGCGCCAGACGAGACTCGTGGGATGCAGTCAGCCACAGACCCAGATAGAAGCGCCCTCGAGCAGATGGGACCCACTCATTAATCAATTCCATCGCTTTTTGGGGCGTGGTCCGCTCCCCCGTCGCCTGCTCATTGGGTGGACAGCGTGTCGCGGCTCCGCCTTCTTGCAAAGGACCACCCCGGCTTTGGTCCGCTCGTTGCCCATTGGGCGGAAAATGATGCATACCCCTATTTGGCGCACAGCCAGAGCGAAACGCTTCGTGACCAAATTTGGTGCGAAATCCACACCGCCTAGGCATGGAATTCCGCACACGCCCGCCAATGCCAAGAGCAGAGTCGTCGTCATCGATGTAAAAATCCTAACTATAAAATTATTCACATCACACTTGCAATTAATCACCCATTAAACATAGGACTGGACCCTACCTGGAAACACATACTTTCCGATATAACTGATCTATGGGACCTGTCTGTTGTGGTGTGCTCATGGCTGCCAGATTTGTAACAATATTCCAGATGTCTAACATAATTTGCTGTTTAGGCTTTCAATTTCATATTTTCTGTATATTGTCATGTCGGAGGCTCACAAATGCAGTATTTCTCAATGCTGGGACCGTGGGTCCCACAAACAGCCAAAAGGTGACATCAATCTGTGTTCAATTACCAATTCTTATCCGAACTTACCGTTCCCCAAAGTTATTCCAATTAAGCCAAATTTGGGTGGTGGAACATGCTCACAAAAGGTGAAAGGCAGGAAAATATTTCTTACAATTAAAATTGTTTATTAATAAGGAGTACAGGTGAAAAGATGAGACGTGTGGAACGTGACAAACCAAGTCAGCCAACTGACACGAACAGGGAGGCAACACGCAGCTTATGTACAGTGATGAAGAAATAAACTAGAAGGGCACTCAGTCAATCGCATACCTCTGCTACGCAATGCCTGAGCCACGAGAACATCCATGAGAGAGGGGAGTTAATGGATGTGTAAAATATTGTAGTTTTTGATTGGGGATGATCTGTGATAATGCTGAGCAGCTGTCTTGGAGATCTGGGGGGACGAATGACATTGAAAATAATGTGCAAGTTGTTTCCACAGGTGGGCAAAAAAGAAACTGTGAATGAATGGAGGTGAGCAGTGATTCTGTATTTAGAGAGTTTCACCAAAAGGGGTTTGCGGGTGGACTGCGTGGTAAAGCGTAGAAAGGGCAGAGGATGTAGGAGCGGAAAGGAGGCAGAGGAACTCCAGCCTTGACATGGAGAGGAGATGGGAGCATTTCGTTGAGAGTGGAAGAGGTCAGTAACCCAAGAGTGGAGTTGGTGTTGGATTCCATAAGCAGAGATTGTGGAGCAAGGCTGGATGCAGATTGTACTGAAAGCTCGAGATGTGTCCAGACAGCCCTGATCTCATGTCTGACATTGTAACCTTCCATTGTTGGAAGTCGAAGCAGCATGTCAATGGTGGAGTGACCTTGTCTGAATTGATTTGAGATGAGCTTGTTGGAGAAAAGGAAGATTTCATATCAACTGTTTGTGATGGTGGATTCCATGACCTTGCTGATGATTGGAAGTAAGCTATTAGGTCTGTAGTTGAGTGGATCCGTTTTTGCATAATGCAGTGATCATGACTGAATTCCAAGCGGATGGAAGATGATCTCGGGCACATGTTTGAAAATGGCAGAGAGAGGAAATGCAAGAGCAGCAGAGAAGGTTTTTAGGACACCTGAATTGATGCTGGCCGGTCCAGTAGCAGTCAGTCGAGGGTTGCCAAAAGGTTCTCCACCTTCTCAGGTGCAAAAGACAGAGCCCAGGAGCAGTTGGGTGACTGGGAAGGGTGGGTACAGAGAGGGGTTTGGGAAACAAGATTTGGAAGCAAATACAGAATTGAGGCATTCGGCCTTCTCACGAGCGTAGTTGGCTGTGTTCCCATTTGAGGAGGGGGAGCATAAACCAGGCATTTAACAAGGCACCACCAGGTTTTGGAGGAGTAATACAAGTTTGAAAGTTCAATTTTGAGGGTGAACAGATGTCTGGCTCACCAGAGAGTGAACACACTTGTTGCAGACTTTGTCGAATGATCTGAGATTGTCTTTGGTAGGTTTTGCTTTCCATAAGGGAATGCAAGTTGTTTCAAGGAAACTGCTTCATCACACGATTCAGTGTACTATGGGTGGGAAGAAGGATCGGATAATTGAAGATCAGATGGGATGAATTTGAGAGATAGAGATAGAGATAGAGATAGAGATATAGATAGATTCATTCTGTGTAAGGATTCTCAGGCTGAATTTATATCGGGGGCAGTAGACATTGGAGACAGTCCTGAAAAGAGCTTGCTGCTTGCAGTACTTGTCAGTTTGCCTGAGTGAACTGCCAGACTCGTCTGTGCTGAGGCCGTTCTCTGAGAATAGCGAGAGGGATGTTGATCTTCATAAGCACATGATCAGAGAGGGCAATATACATTGGCTCGGCAGTTAGTCATAACTAAATCCAGAAGGGAGGATTTTCCATTGGGAGAAATCCGGGTTAGAAAGTTTACAGATCAAGTTATTCCCATGGAGTCACAGAAGTCCTTTGCTGAAGTGCCATGACTTGTGAGAGAGGAACCAACACCCAGCCAATTAGCATGGTGACAATTGAAATTGCCACATGTGAGGAAGAGTGTTGGGATGAGTGGTTAAAAGTTGATTTTTGTTGTCTTAGAGAGATGAAGATGGAATCGCTCTTTGGAGCATGGTACCGTACACAAACATGTGGGTGGGAGGGAGGAAGGGCTGGTGGTGTAGGGTTGAGACGAAGCTGGGAGGGTTAGGGGGTGGAAGGTGTGAAGGTGAGAAGTGTTGGTGAGATGAAGGGAAAGGAGATTGGGTGGGGGGGCTACTGACTTGGAGGGATTTGACACCATGAATCGATGTGAAGGGGAATCGATTTATTGTGTGCACACAACCTCTGCAAAATGAACGTCTCAAGATTACCAAACTGGATAAACGACGACGGACTTAATGGGTGGGGTGGCAAAAAAAAATTTTGGCTGAAGGAATTTTGGGTTGTAGGTACAAGAGAAGGGCTGGATTAACGAAGTGTTTTGGAAAATAAGCCTTGTGAAAAGAAGAGATTTTGATGAAGAATGAACGAGTTGCTCTTGATGGAGGAGCAAGGCATTTTAAAATATATATTTTTTTTGTGAAGCGTTTAAAAAAAATTTTATAATGGCTTTTTAAGAAAGATGGTTTATTCAGTTAAGATGCAGTTTTGTGCTGAGGAAAAGGAGAATGGATAGTGACTGAAGGAGTAACTGAGTATGGGAGATAGTTTGATTTCTTTTCTCTTCTGATGTTTTTTTTTTTGGAGTGAAAAGTGCTTTGTTTGTTTTTTGTTTTTTTATGCGAGAAGGGAAAATGGGTTAAGATGAGGGATCAGAGGTCGGCAATACCTGAGATAAAAGGAGCAAAAACAGTCAGAAGCTACAACCTGACTAACACTAGTGGGCCGGACTTTACCAGGGCCACAAACTCTAATTCAACACGACACGATACAGTTTGGCACAGAAAATCCAATGCAAAACTGGCATTAAAATAAAACGGTGAAACACAACCTATGTGGTCCAGGGAAAGTTAGCTTTGAACTGGAAGGTGGAACTGCCGATCCGACGTCCGTGCACAGCAAATCCCGAACCGGAAGCAATTGCTCGATTTGTGAGCCCCTGATGTGCATACACTTGTCAATAATTATTTATGTACGTTTCTTCACATGGACACATCAATTTTAGTACATTCCTTTCTGATTTCATTCTTCAATAGTATGTGGTCTTGTGGTAAAATCCCCCAATTTCGAAGAAAGTCAAGTTTCATTAAATCTGAACTCCGTGGTGGGGGAGGGGGGGCATTCTATTGGTCCACGGCGTCCTCTCCACCTTTAAAGGCAATGTCTTTAAAATAAAACGATTAAAAATATTTCCAACGATTCCGGACTTCAAAGTCGATTTCCACTTGAATATTCCTGTTTTGGCATCTATCTATGAATATAAATTGAGTGGACACTTGTTGCAAGCCGTTGAAATTAATTTTGACAAGTAAATTGCAAAAATTAATTTGAAGGCCCTGCCCCCACTTTTTGGTTTTCAAAATTAATTTGTCAAAATGTTTCCTGAAGGCTGCTTTAATGAGTCTACTGTACTGTAAGTGCTCGTTTTGTTTGTGTAACCGCACAATATGATCGTTTAACCTGATTTTTTTTTTAATGTTTTTTGCTCTCCAAACATTGACTATCATTATTGCTAGGATACGGTGGAGCTGCGGGAGAATGCGTGGCAGCCCCGCAAGGCATTCTCTGATAATGGGCCGAAACTCATCTCCCAGATCCGTCAAGATGCTGTCAAGGTGAATGCTCCAATCTGTTGCTTTCTGTGCTTGCTAATTCATTTGCTTTACCTCTCCACACAGACAATACTCACCCCACTGTCACCCTTGTGTACATGATATTGTACTTGATGCTGCAACAGCCCTTTTTTTTTTTTTCCTTTTTCTAATTTAGCCTCTCTGGTTTCCAAAATATCATGTCACTCTGTAACCAAATACATTATGGAAGTGTTAGTTGTGGCTGATTGTGCACCAGTGCTTGCAAATGCTATAATATAAGCTGTTTAACTCTTCTATTGTCAAACTGTTGCTGCAATGCAGCATGTGTGGACAACAAAACGTCTGTCTTGGGTTTCTTCTTCATCACTGTTAGGAAATGTGCCTTTGTTTCTGGCACAGAGTCTTTCAGAACTTTTGAATGGAGACGAGGCATTGTTGTGACAAGTTGCCAAATTGATGCACCTGAGCATCTTATGCCTCTTGCATCGATTACTATCTTGAGACATATTTAGCCACTGGAAGTTGCGTCCTGCTTATGTTCTAACTCTTTATATATATATATATTTTTTTTTTTTTTTTTTTTCCTCCCCCACCCCCTGTCCCTCTTTATCAGGATTTGGGGGTATACATCCCATCCCCATATTCCAGTTCTAATCATCGATCTGACCTCTTCCCCGATGACCCTTTTGTGCTGTGGGGAGGTGCGATGGGAGGGATGGCACGTCGCCCGCAATATTCATTGGGAGGTCTCTCGGATGTTTTCAGTCAGATGGGTAAGGACTGCGTTTGGTACATTTTGCTGATTGTTCATGCAAGTTCATCTCAAAACTTCATCTTCAATGGAAATGTCTTGTCACTCAAACTTTAGAATTGCTTCGTCTATTTCTGAATGGTTTATTTCATTAATCTTAATCACAGTTATGTACCTATGACCTTTCATTCCATGTCTAACCTTGAACAGATGGGCATATCTAGCTCAACCTTTGATTTATCCTGATATTGCTGGTGACGTCTCAGGCAATTATTGCCCTGCATAAGCATATGAATAATTTTGATGATGGAAATGCTAAAGATCGAGTTTTAATGACAAAATTGTTCTTGCATAGCTTTGCTCTTGAAATACGAGGACCTTTGGGTATGTATAAATTATTTGAGGTGCCAAGTGATGCTGATTAATAACTGGGTGCTTGTCTCTGTCACTCACTCACTTTCTCCACAGGGCGAGAGCTCGGCACTGGGCCTGGCGTGATTCAGAGCCGCTATTCTCCACCAATGGGACGACACCGCACCGGTCAGCTCTTCAATGGTTATGGAAGTCACATGACTGCAGGGCCAGCCCAGTTTGGCGATAAAGGGTTTTCGAGACAGGTGAGAACTCGTCACGAAGGTTGCGAGTGGATTTCGCGAGGATGTCAAACGTCAGTGGAAATGCTAAAAATTGCATTTTTAAAATTCCATTCTTTGTAAAAAAAAAAAAATTTACCATTTTCGTGTTTGGGCTGAATTTGAAAGTTAATTTGGTTAAGAATATTTTTCTACGTATTGCATCGTCGTGTGAATGGGATTCCCTTGTCTTGTTTATTCGTACAGAGATCATGACAGTTTGTTATGGCTTCTGTTGTCTTTTAGGTGCTTTTTTTTTTTTTTTTTTTTTTTTTTTTTTTTTTTTTTTTTTGTATACCTTGGTCGAGGCTCGTATGAGAGCTAACACACAACTCACAGCAAGGAGGCATGAGACAAGAGGGGCGGGAGTGGAAGGGACAAAACATTGGGGAACAGACACAGGTGAACTGTGGAAGGGAGAGGGATGGGGATGGGACGGGGAACATGGCGAGGGGAAGATGGACATTAAAGGGACTTTCAGGAAGGAAAGCAGGAGAATTGAAGGAAGTGGGCTTGGGTGGATTATCGGGGGTAGAAAAGATCGAGGATTTGGATGGGGGAAGACTTTAGTTGAATGTGGTAAATATTGTTAAATGCTCGTCAGGTGGAAACCATCAAGGTTTCTTTTTATCACCCCCTTCTCACCCTCCTAATTTACTCTGCCCCTCCTCACTTCCTGGAAACCCTCAAGGCTTGATGTGGGTTTTATATTCAGCTTTTTAAATCCTGACGGTAGTCTAAACGTTTGTACTATGTTTATGTTGATGTATGTGTACATAATAAATATCTTTCGGGAATTGCCCCGGCTTACGGATGGAGACGTTTCACAACCAAGCCGGTTGTTTACTTCACATATGTGAATTACGTGTCCATCAGTTTGTTTATAAGCCAGGCAAAAACCAGAGGCCAATGAACCCTCAGAACTTTGTGGAGCGAAAAAGATGGTGGTGATTTCTGGGTGGCTGGATGGAAAGGTCTGGCCTGGCTAATGGGTGGAGTGATGCTGGAGGAGAGAGATGAAGGCGTGGCCTGTAGAATGAGTGGTGCTTATGACTCGGACACAGCACAAACTCAGCTTGTTATATATACAGTCATCCCCCATTTATCGCGGGGGTTACGTTCCAAACCCGCCCGCGGTAAGTGAAAATCCGCGATGAATGGATGCCTCCCCAAAAAATGCCTATTTTTTTATAAATACGATTGGGTTTGATTTCTATATTGTGAATGTTAAACGCTGGGCGATGTATAAACACGATTGGGTTTGATAGGCTCCTGATGTTAGCTTCGTCCTTCTTGATGTAGCGTATGGTCGATTCATTCAAACCATAATGGCGTCCAACTGCAGCAAATCTTTTTTCTTCCTGAAGCATATCGAGCACCTTCACCTTCTCCTGGAGCGTCAGGACCTTCCTGTGGCGCTTCGGTTCCTTACCAGAAGCCTTAGAAGGTGCAGGGCGTTTGGGCGGCATCGTAGGGCTTGGAGAAAAAAACGTAGAAAATATTCGAAATTCACTAGTGAAACTTTGTCTCGTGCGTGTGTGACTGGTCGAGCGCCACGCTTTATAATTTATATTTTATATATTATTACGGCGATGTACCGGGGGAATCCGCAGAAAAAATTAGTTACGTTCCAAGGGAAAACCCGCGATGAACCGGGGGAGCGATAGGTGAACCGCGATATAGCGGGGGATGACTGTATATAAATATAATGTGTGTCATGTCCAGGGGGTTTAACGCCGACCTGAATGGATGGCCAAACTTCTCCCTTGGAGGCCTACAGCCAAGACTTGGAGATTAATGTGTGGGGAAAACGGTTAAGTGCTGCACCAGAACAGCACAAATACACACACAAGCAAATTGAATTAACTGAATAATTGAATAACAATTATCAAATATGGACAATGACAATAATTCAAATTGTTATGATAAATGGAAAACGTGAGGTAAATTAAATCTAACTGAGGTGCCTCCACGCAGACTTAAACATAGACGAGCGTAAAATTAACCAAAGAAAAATCCCTCCTTTGTCCCGGCACTTAGCTGTGTGCCAGAGATGGTCTTGAGGGAGCTTTGAATTGAGGCGCTTCATAGACGCGCCCAACAAAAAGGTGCCAAACCGCCTTCTCGCCATGGGAAGAAGGTACGTCAGGCAATTTGTGAGCGGTAATTAACACCAAGGCTCAGAGGCCACCATGCAGCTTCATTTCGCAAGCGAATATACTGACCGTTCCTCTCTTGCACCCGCTCGGGTCACAACGCTGGCCCACCCGACGAGACGATTTCTTTAGTCCCTGTGATCAGGCCATGAGGCGCGTTCTCGTTCCCTCCTCAGTTGCGTACACACTTCACGGTTCAGCTGAACCGTCAACGGCCAACATCCTGCTCAGCACGCAAGCCAATTCACACAGTACAAACACGAGAATTGTACATCCTTTGTCGTGCCGAGAGCAAAAGCGAGATTCTCTTGACTGTGCATTCCTTCGTTATCACTCTGCAACGACCCCTTTCCTCTATGCCTCTCAAGTCACACCAATTAAGCCTCTGCCTCTGGGGCATGGCCTGCTCGCACGAAACCTGGCAAGGCGGGGCCTCTGCCCCCTCGGCACGATTTCCTTATGTTATTGTAGTTTTGGTGATAAAAACGTAGGGAAAAGTCGCAGGGGGCAATTACATACTGGGGAAGTTATCCTTAATCCCAACTTAATTAACAATGCACCATCCCCCGTGTGGTGAATCGTAACTCAATCTCAGTCTCCCTACTTGGTTACATCGAGATGTCTCCGACATGTCCATGAGCCAAACAACTCTACACAATCTTATTAGTAGAGGATAAATGGGGCTTCCAAGGCAGACATTCAAATGAATGGGGGAAAAGGGAAAAACTTACCGACTCAAGGCGCAAAAGCCCAAAATAGGAGACTGATTTCCTCCTCCTCCCATACAAGCAAATGTAAAATTGAGACTTTCTGATTAAAGTACTTCTTTCCTTTCATATTTTCATTCCATTCAAAGAGCGAACCAACGAATAGTTGTACATGTTCTACTTTGGGGAATAACTTAATTTTCCTATTCCATTCATCACCATCGAGTATATTCACAAAGAATACTTTGGAACTTAGTTCTTGGTTTAAGTATTTTTGTTGAGCAGAAATGAAATGATAAACTTCTCTTTATGTTTTTATTTGACCACCTCCTGAGCCACATATCATTTTGAGATTGCAGTAAATTGTTTTTCCATTGTTCAATTGATGACCATAAAAGTTTTCAGTCCATTCAAGGATATTAATTTTTTTTATTTACATCCTCCAACTTATTTGTAATTAAATTTATCCGCTTATTTGTTTTATCTACTTTTACCCCGGTTATTTCTTCAATAAGACATTTGATATTTCTGACATTCGTTATGTTTTCCATTTAAATACCACGGCTGATTACATCTCCACTCTTTGGTTTGGTTATTGCTTGATTCTATCATCTATAAATCATTAAAAAGACTGCGGTAGCCTGTTAAAATTCCCAACTCAATATTTTAACACTTGTACTAATAACCATCAGGGAGACTATTGATGCCATTCTCTAAAATATATATTTTATCATCAAAAGCTCCTAATGCTTTCTTGTTTATCTCTTCTGTATATAATTGATGTTTATAACTTCTTATTGTATTAATTTTTCTGTACTCTTCCTTCTTTGAGGTTAAACAGTTGTAATGTTTAAAATTTATTGTTTCCTTGATTATATTTTTCTTTATTCCCTTTCGGCCTTAGTTATTTTATAACTTGGTTTCCACAGTTCTTCAGCTAAAGTGTCGGGTCGGTCGAAAAATAAATATAATTTCAAATTTTAGAAATTATATATTTTTATGATTTTTTTTTTTCGGATGTTCCATGGAAAAGACAAGGGTAGGTGGGGGGGGGGGAATTAATATAAATCCTGGACCAGTAGGATCGAAGAAAACATTGAAGATGGAAGACCATTCAAATGCAGGATGCCCATGTTCACTGTATCATCTGATGTGAAAAACAATAAAGAAGGATTAAAACTTATTTTTACAATATAGTCTGGCATGTTTTTCTTAGAGAAACCTGTTGGATCATCAAACAAATGGAAACGATGCTGAGAATTACTGTCCAAGTCGGAGATGTGTGCATGCAAATCGGTGCATAGTGCTGGATATGATTAAAAAATGTCTACTCGGAGTCAACATGCTCAAAATGGTCAATCGGAGCCATAACCAGGTCTTACTTTTGAGCGGGCATCTAATCGTACCGTCTCCCCATTACATCCCCATGACCACATCAAAGGCTGATTTCTGGTCCGTTGAAGGCTGACTATCGGCATCTCGCAGGGAAACTGATATACTTGGCACCGAAATCTTTCAATACGAACAGCGGTATACAACTTTCGACGGAAACAATCGGCACGATCGAGAGTAGCCTGCGAATCATCCCTGCTGCTGCACTGAATTGATGCAATTGTTCAGCCAGAATATTAGTCATCAAGATGTTGCGTGATTAAATCACCAATACAGTCACTCAAATTTATACCACTGATATACTTCTTAACAATCACTTTCGCCCCAGAAACTACAGTCAATCTGAACCACGCTGGCCACTGCTCAGACGCCATGACCAAAGACTACTGCACAGTTTGATTAAAGGTTACTCGGCATTTTGGTGCGCACTTGTTAAATTATATTTTGAAAATAAATGCCGATGTTTACATTTCGGGTTTTGAAACTTTTGCACCTTTGGTGGACAATTTATAAATATAAAAGGCTAAAAATATGCTTTATATTTATATTTCATTTCGGCAAATATACCATCGGCGGATCTGTAAACCAAGTTATAAAATAACTAAGGCCTTAGCTTATCACACCTTTCAATGTTATTATTATCAAGATACGTAAAAGCGTAAGACTTTGATCTTGATCCTAGAAATTCACTCATGACCTTCCCACCCAATTCATCTTTAAACTTTCCAATAACCTTTTTATTCTTTGATGAAAACAACACATCACCTGACATATTTACTTGTGTATGAGGATATGATTGATAATACATCACTTGTCTTAATTTCTAATATAAAACTATCTGTATCCATATATAACAATGAGACATTATCCTTGTACTTTGATTTTAAATGATAATAGTAATAGTCGTATATTAACGACTTTGACAAGTCAAGATTTGATGTTCCTATATAAATAGGGTTATCCATTTCAATACTCTTTTTTTTTTTCAAATGAATAGCACAAAAGTTCTCTGAAAACACCTCCGCTCGTTCAAAACTTGGTCTTTAATTTTGAAGCCTGTTTCCAAGATGTAGCAAGTCTTATGTTTTGTCGATTCCTAACATTTTCCAGTCTTTCCAAATGCAACATTATTCATTAATTTATAAAAGTCTCTCTCAAAATTTGTTTTTGCTTCTGTTCTCCTTTTTGTATTAAAATCAATATACTTCTTTAACCAATGACTGTTTAAATTTTAAAATCCCATGAATTGTCCTCGCTCTCAACCCAGCAGATAAATATTCTCAAGTTCCTTTTATGCAAAACACAACTTTCTTTATCATTTAATGTCGTAAGCAGCTTTTTTTTGGAATTTACCTTTTATTTTCAATGACTGCTGGTAATCACTTAACCATTCTTTTCTTGGACTTTCTTTATCAGGGGCATAAGGTAGGTCTTTATGTTTTTCATTAAGTTCTTCTGGATATTTTAAATCAACCTCAAAATAAAATCCAACTTCAGCTTCATCCAATTCTTTTTGAGAGGAGACAACAATGCCTTGTAAAACTTTTTCATAATGTTTTTCTTTAACCCATTTAAGTTTTCCATAAGGTAAAGATTGAGATATAGCCTACCAATACAAATTGTTAGCATTATAATACATCAGGTAAGAGTTGTCCTCATTCTTATTATAATCAGGAAGATATTTGTTATTTGCTTTAGCATATCTCTTGGAACATACTTGAGATATTCCTCCTCTTTTAGCCTTCTCTATCATTAAAAGCATATCTATATCACTGATTAATTCCAAATTTTGTTTTGTCATTTTTAACATAGCACTCCAGGCCAAACCCCGGGGCTGTGTAATAGTGAATGGGGTCTAATCCATAAGAATTTTTTCTGATGACACTTATAAAAGTTTCAAACAAATCATGATATTCTTTATATTGAACTTCACCCAAACCTTTTTAGCTTGTGTCTTAAAATTTATCAAGATTAACCAAATCACAACTATATAAGAGAAAATGTAAAATGTATCCTTGTAACAGATGTCTCAACTCCTTTCACACAAAAGAATGATTAAATCAACATTCGAGATATTGTAGTAATCATCAATCAACCGTAATTAATTAAACAAAAGCAGGTTCAAATATATCATTCAAAGATTTTAACAAATCTATAAAACATGCGTTTGTGATTTCTGCTGATTTTGAAAGTCTCCTTGAAAAGATAGATACTGTTTCTCCAAATCCAAATAAATAATACACAAATAAATATCAAAAACGTACTCCTTGTGGTTTGTTATATCAAATCATCTGTTGGTGATTAATACAAGTGAGAACTTTATAGAGGAGAAGATGCCTCAGAGGAGTTTGTAAGACTATTGGAAAAAGACTGTATAAGACTAAGAGAAATAATGGTTAAAACCTATAAACCAATATCGTTAACAAAGGGAGAGAAAAAGGAATTTAGAAAGAACAGTATCTGTAATTGTGAGGAGAAAATTGAGGGAGAGGTCAAGGTGAGGGATCACTGCCATCTTACTGGCAAATTTCGAGGTCCAGCTCATTCCCATTGTAATCTTAATTACAAGCCTCCAAACTTTATTCCTGTCTTTCTTCACAACAATGCTCACTATGACGCACATCTATTTATAAATGAACTTTCAAAGACATCTGGAGATATTTCTGCCATTCGAAACACAGATCAAAAATACATCTCATTCACAAAAAACAATTCATACATCCCCCATAACCCATATCAGATTTCTTGACGCATACAAGTTTATGGCAAGTCCATTATCTAACTTAGCATCAAATATTAAAAACTTGCCAAATCTCAAATCAAGAAGAGATTGATCTTTCATCACAAAAGGGAATATATCCGTATTACGATATGGATTCATTTGAGAAGTTTAAAGAAACACAACTTCCTTCAAGGGAAAGTTTCTCTGGCAAGTTGAATAAAACTCGTATTTCCGAGAGAGATAAGACGCAAGCTAAAAAGGTTTGGGAGAAGTTTAATATAAAGAATCTTGGAGAATATCATGATTTGTATCTTAAAACTGATGTATTGTTATTAGCTGATGTGTTTGAAACTTTTAGAACAGTCTGTCATAAATATTCTTATGGATTAGACCCCGGTTACTATTACACAGCCCCGGGTTTGGCTTGGAGTGCTATGTTAAAAATGGAATTGATCAGTGATATAGATATGCTTTTTTTTTTTTTTTTTTTTTTTTGTATACCTTGGTCGAGGCTCATATGAGAGCTAACGCACAACTCACAGCAAGGAGGCATGAGACGAGGGGCGGGAGTGGAAGGGACAAAACAGTGGGGAACAGACACAGGTGAACTGTGGAAGGGATGGGGATGGGACGGGGAACATGGCGAAGAGAAGATGGACATTTCAGGGACTTTCAGGAAGGAAAGCAGGAGAAATGAAGGAAGTTGGCTTGGGTGGATTATCGGGGGTAGAAAAGATCGAGGATTTGGATGGGGGAAGATAAGAGGTGGTGGTGAACAGCTGTTTTGAAAGCCTGGAGGGAAGAATGGGAAAGAATAGAGTGAGGAAGTTTATTCCAAAGGCGGGAAAAAAGAGGAATGAAAGAGTGAAGATGAGCAGTGATTCGTGATTTTTTTTAGTTTTACCAGAAGGGGGTTGTTGGCGGACCTTGAGCGCCCTGTGGAAATGTGGTGGGGACAAATCGCAGAGAGAGCAGGGGGGGCAAGGCTGGAGAGGAGTCGGTAGAAGACAGACCACCGACCAACCTGCGGTGATTGAGTGAGAGGCCCAAAGACTCAGCTTCATTGCGGGAGATGCCGATGATCTTAAATGCCCTGGTTTCGACAGCGTGAAGCAGAGAAAGGTGGGAGGCAGGAGCACCAGCCCAGAGGGGAGAGCAGTACTCCATCAGGCTACGGACAAAAGCTTTGTAAGTGGTCAGGAG
Source organism: Eptatretus burgeri (assembly GCF_056783735.1). Lineage (NCBI taxonomy): Eukaryota > Metazoa > Chordata > Myxini > Myxiniformes > Myxinidae > Eptatretus > Eptatretus burgeri. The sequence goes on along the minus strand of NC_140974.1, from coordinate 66,241,360 downwards.
CTCAAGAGGGCCGAGGAAGGACTTAGCACGACGGAGGATTCCCAGTCGGCGACTGGCTTTTGAGGCGAGGTTGGAAATGTGACTTTCCCAGGAAAGGTCATGGCAGATAGTGAGACCTCGAAGCTTGAAAGAAAAGACTTCTTCCAGAGGATTGTTGAGAAAGTGGATGGGGGGGGTTTGTAAACGGTCCTTTCGAAGAGACATAGTGAGAGTGTGAGATTTGTCTGGATTGAAAGACGTGTTCCACGTGTTGGACCAGTTTGTGATTTTATCCAGATCTGCAGTGAGCGAAGAAGCTGCTGCTTGCCGGTCTGAGGGATGACAGATGGTACGGCAGAGGGTGGAGTCGTCGGCAAAGAGAAATAGAGGATTTTCCAGAGAGTCCGAGAGATCATTGATGAAAACCAGAAAAAGAACAGGGCCCAGAACGCTACCTTGAGGAACTCCAGCCTGCACAGGAAGAGGGGATGAAAGAACTCCATTTAGGGCCACACGTTGACTGTGACAGGAGAGGAAGTCTGCGAGCCATGAGTGGAGATGGCCTTGAATACCATGGGAAGAGAGTTTGGTGAGTAGGGCAGGGTGCCAGACTGTGTCAAAAGCACGTGATATGTCCAGGGATACGGCTCGGATTTCCTGTCTGGCATTGAGGATCTCCATCCATTGATGGGAGAGCAGAAGCAGCATATCCAGGGTAGAGTGACCTGGTCTGAAACCAAATTGATGATTGGAAATCAAGCCATTGGAGAAGAGGAAGGACTTCATATCTGAAGCGATGATTGATTCCATCACCTTGCTGATGATTGGGAGAAGGCTGATTGGTCTGTAGTTAAAGGGATCTGTTTTTGCACCTTTTTTATGCAGGGCAGTGATGTTAGCAGATTTCCAAGCAGATGGCAGATGACCCTGGGCAAATGAGAGGGTGAATAGAACAGAGAGAGGGTGAGCAAGAGCAGAAGAGCAGGCTTTGAGGACACGTGGGCTGATGCCGTCTGGACCGGTTGCAGAATCTGACTCGAGGTTTGAAAGCAAGCTCTCCACCTTGTCAGGAGAAAAGGATACAGAGTCCAGGGACAGTTGGGTGCGACTGGGTAAAGTGGGTAGAGATAGTGATGGGTTTAGGACACAAGATTTAGCTGCAAACACCGAGTTTAGACATTCAGCTTTATCACGTGTGGAATGATAGAGAAGGCTAAAAGAGGAGGAATATCTCAAGTATGTTCCAAGTGATATGCTAAAGCAAATAATGTTTCTGATTATAATAAAAATGAGGACAACTCTTACCTGATGTATTATGATGCTAACAATTTGTATGGGTGGGCTATGTCTCAATCTTTACCTTATGGAAAACTTAAATGGGTTAAAGAAAAACATTATGAAAGTTTTACAAGACATTGTTGTCTCCTCTCAAAAAGAATTGGATGAAGCTGAAGTTGGATATTATTTTGAGGTTGATTTAAAATATCCAGAAGAACTTCATCACAAACAAAGACCTACCTTATGCCCCTGATAAAGTCCAAGAAAAGAATGGTTAAGTGATTACCAACAGTCATTAAAAAATAAAAGGTAAATCTCCAAAAAAAACTACTTACGACATAAAATGATAAAGAAAGTTATGTTTTGCATCAAAGAAACTTGAGACAATATTTATCTGCTGGGTTGAAAGTGAGGAAAATTCATCGGATTTTAAAATTTAAACAGTCATTGGTTGAAGAAGTATATTGATTTTAATACAAAAAGGAGAACAGAAGCAACAAAAACGGATATCGAGAAGGACTTTTATAAATTAATGAATAATGCTGAATTTGGAAAGACTATGGAAAATGTAAGGAATCGACAAAACATAAGACTTGCTTTTTCTTAGAAACAGGCTTCAAAGTTAATTAATGGACCAAGTTTTGAACGAGCGGAGGTGTTTTCAGAGAACTTTTGTGCTATTCATTTGAAAAACAAGAGTATTGAAATGGATAAACCTATTTATATAGGAACATCAATTCTTGACTTGTCAAAGTCGTTAATGTTTGACTATTACTATAATAATTTAAAATCAAAGTATAAGGATAATGTGTCATTGTTGTATATGGATACAGATAGTTTTATATTAGAAATTAAGACAGGTGTGATGTGATGTGTGTGTATATATATATGATATTGATATATATATATATATATATATATATATATATATATATATATATATATATATATATATATATATATATATATATATATATATATATATATATAATACAAGTAATTATAAGTCAGGTGATGTGTTTTCATCAAAGAATAAAAAGGTTATTGGTAAGTTTAAAGATGAATTCGGTGGGAAGGTCATGAGTGAATTTCTAGGATTGTGATCAGTCTTGCGCTTTTACGTATATTGATAATAACATTGAAAGGTGTGATAAGAAGCTAAAGGGAATAAAGAAAAATACAATCAAGGAAACAAACTTTAAACATTATTACAACTGTTGCACCTCAAAGGAATAGTACAGAAAAATGAATACAATAAGAAGTTTAAAAAACAATTTTATACAGAAGAGATAAACAAGAAAGCATTAGGAGCTTTTGATGATAAAATATATATTTTAGAGAATGAATCAATAGTCTCCCTTATGGTTATTAGTACAAGTGTTAAGATATTGGGTTGGAATTTTAACAGGCTACCGCCATCTTTTTACTGATTTATAAATGATAGAATCAAGCAATAACCAAACCAAAGAGTGGAGATGTAATCAGCCTTGGTATTTAAATGGGAAACATAACGAATGTCAGAAATATCAAATAAGTCTTATTGAAGAAATAACCGGGGTAAAAGTAGATAAAACAAATAAGCGGATAAATTTAATTACAAAATAAGTTGGAGGATGTAAAGAAAAAACATATATCCTTGAATGGACTGAAAACTTTTATGGTTATCAATTGAACAATGGAAAAACAATTTATTGCAATCTCAAAATGATATGTGGCTCAGGAGGTGGTCAAATAAGAACATTAAGAGAAGTTTATCATTTCATTTCTGCTCAACAAAAATACTAAAACCAAGAACTCGGTTCCAAAGTATTCTTTGTGAATATACTCGATGTTGATGAATGTAATCGGAAAATTAAATTATTCCCCAAAGAAGAACATGCACAAATATTCGTTGATTCGCTCTTTGAATGAAAGGAAAGTGCTTTCATTACAAGTCTCAATTTTACATTTGCTTGTCTGTTCGAGGGAGGAAATGAGTCTCCTATTTTGGGCTTTGGGGCTTGAGTCTGTCTCAATTATACATTTGCTTGTATGGGAGGGGGAAGAAATCGGTCTCCTATTTTGGGCTTTTGGGCCTTGAGTCAGAGTTTTCTCCATTCATTTGAATGGCTGTCTCAGAAGCCCCATTGTTCCTACTCCTATTTCTCCTTTGAAATCCCTTCATCTACCCCACAAATAATAATAATAAAAATATATTTAATTACAGTTAACCCTCACCGTCCGCTGGGGTTACGTTCCTCTAAACTTTCGCAAATGGCGAACGGTTTATAACATGCAAGTCGATGAGATATGTTCCATCCTCACAAAATCATAAATATATTGAATAAAAAATAGACATTTAATTGAAAAATAGGAACAATTGAGCAAAATACGATAAAATAAATAGCATTTACCATCAATAAGAAGGCTTTACTGCTTTGAGTACTGTTTGTGAGTAGCCCCGGTCTGTTCTGCTTGAACATAGCCATGATATTGAGGTGGCCGATCGATCTCCAGAAGCGATTCACAAATCCCTCACATCTATTATGTTGTGCTCTTGCCTTTGTGGAGATCTGTTATGTTGATCTTGCCCTAATTTTGTCGTTATGTTTACGGATGTAACAAATCGTGGACTCATTGACGTTGTAGTCTTTCGCAATCACGGTAACATGTGCACCACTCTCAAGTCAATATAACATTTTCACTTTTTCCACTGTCATCACTTTCTCACTTTTTTATTCTGCTCTTCAGCAGATGCACCACTTGATGGATGTTTTGGGCCCATGATTAAATAAACACAATACAAAGTTTTATTACGATGAAAGACTGCACCTCACCAACCACCAAGCAGCCAGAAGACAATGATGCTGGAAGATGCAGAATGTAAATTTTGAAATTGTTATATTTTCCGGCGATATAGTACTGTTATAATTGAACACGTAATGCTAAATGAAGGACAATAATATTCTTATCCAAACATTGAAAGTGTTTTGAAAAAAAACAAAAACTTATGAAATACGAATGAGTTCAGGGTGGGTGGGGTTTATTTTGTCTTCAGTGGGAGGATGTTCCTGGAAGACTCAGAAGTCAAATTTTTATATTTTCCGGCGATACAGTGCAGTTATAATTTAACACGTAATGCAAAATGAAGGAAAATATTGTTATCCAAACATTGAAAACCTAAGGAGTTTGAGGTGGGAGGAAATCATTTTTTTCCGCGGATACACGCGAGTATCGGTGTGAACGGAGAGAAAGGGTGTCTAAAAGGTAAGTGCAGATACGCAAAATCGTGGAGTGCGTGCATATTTATATTTATATATATATATATATATATATATATATATATATATATATATATATATATATATATATATATATATATATATATATATATATATATATATATATATATATACATACATACATACATATACGCACCAACCTAAATATCTTAGTCAAGATTGCCATTATGGGAAAATGGTCAAACCGATGATATGTTTGAGCAATGGTTCCTTTGTTTTGCTCAAGACAGATGTTCCCATTGAAATTGACCACTCTGAGTGTGTGGACTCACACGTTGAGTAATCCTTCCCATGAGCACCATGGGGCTTGACAGAGTGATGGTCAGTGAGCGTGACCAGGACACAAACACTCCCTATAGCTTGCCCTATAAAAGGCCTCCCCAAAATGTGGACTGGTGCCAAATGTCAACATGCCACAGATGTCACAAATCTTGAGGGAGCGCGCCATTGGCATGCTGAATGCTGGGACGTCAGTACGGGCCGTTGCAGCACACTTCAATGTCCACCACTCCACCATTAGCCGCCTGAGAACGCGCCTCAGAGACTGGAAGCACCGTGAACCGCCCACATGCCCGGCGACCACGTGTGACCACCGCCGGTCAGGATCGTCACATGAGGCTGCAACATCTCCGGGATCGACTCCGACCGGCCACGAGGACTGCCGATGAGACTGTCGGGCTGCATAACAGGCGCAGGCGATAATCTGGTGATGTCCATGCGCCGGAGATGCACCGCTCTGCGCGACGCCAACGGTGGACACACCCGCTACTGACTGTGTGAACTCTGACAGTGACACCTCGGTTGTGTCGGCTGTTGTAGCGCAAAGACTGTCGCCAGAATTCTCAAGGAGCTCTTTGAAATTTAATGCTCAATTGTCATGGATTCTATAACCAAATTGTTGTGAAGATTTAGTAATAATGAGTTTGAGGTAAAATAGTAACAATCGCTTGGTGCGTTTATATTTTTGTTCAGTGTGTGTGTGTATATGTATATGTATATGTATATGTATATGTATGTATGTATGTATGTATATATATATATATATATATATATATATATATATTAAGGTGTCTTTCTTTCTTTGCGTTTTCATGAGTTTGTATAGAAACGGTTTCAGATCTTCATGTTTTTTGTTGTTGGTGTCCCCCCCTCCCCTCTTTACCTTAATTAAGTTTGTATAATTGTACATCTGAGCCATAGTTTCCGATCCAAGATAATTTTGAAGGTAAGCACAGCAAGGAAATTTACTTTGCAGCATTGTTTGCTCAAATCATAATCGTCATATCGATACATGTGAAAACCTTAATGTATTGATTGTAAAAGTTTAATGTCTGAACAAAATGCAGCTTGTTTGCATTTAATAGAAAACAAAAGAATTTTCGAACTTTTTTGGGTGGATGGCCCTCAGCATCCTCAACACTCCTTCAAGGATTGTGATCTGGTTGATTTTCCTCTTTTTTTATTTTATTTTTTTATTTATTTATTTTTAGGTGAAGGCTCACTGACATCCCATTTATTTATTTTATTTTCCATTGGATGCAGGTTTTAAAGAACTCTGATTTTTTTCCTTTGAGTAATGCACAACTTTTCATGTAATTTGTTTTATATTCATTTATGGATCTACATAATTGGACTATCCCAACCCAGGCCCAATAACTTCGTTCTCACCTATGATAATTGATCATGAAGTTCGCAGCTGAACCGGAGTTGAGTGGGCTTTTTATTTATTTTTGTAAACATAGTTGAGACTTGTGGAAGAGCTAGTACTAGTACACTGAACAGGTCAGGACAAAAGGAACAGCAGAGAGAGAAGAAGCACTAACAGCAGAGCCGCAGTCCAAGACAGGTAGGTGGACAAACTGTGTGTGGGGAGAAATGGGGGGCAGGAGAGGATGAATGGAGTGGACAAAATGGATGTAGAAGGAAACACTCAGAGGGGAAAGCTGAACATTTGAAAGTAGAGATTGGGGAAAAGTGGGGGGTGGGTGGTTTACAAGGTAGAAAAGATCATGGTTTTGGATTGAGCATTATCTGAGATGGTGTTGGAACAGCCGTCTTGAAGACCTGGAGGGAAGAATGAGATTGAAGATTATATGAAAGATGGATCCACAGGTGGGGGAAAAAAGAGGAACAAATGAGTGGAGGTGAGCATTGATTCTGGATTTGGGTTGTTTTACCAGAAGGGGGTTGATTGTGGACTATGTGAGCCCTGCAGAAACCTGGTGGTTGGGGGGATGCATGTAAAGAGCAGAGGGGGCAAGACCAGAAAGGAGGTGGTAGAAGAGAGACCACCCACCTGTTTGCAATGATGAAGTGATGGCCCATAGACTTGGCTTCGTTGTGAGAGATTCACATAATATTAAAGGCCTTTGTTTCCACGGCACCAACCTTGGTGAGATGTGGGGTAGGGGAGCCAGTCTAGAGGGGAGAGCAGTATTCCATCAAGCTGTGGATAAGAGTTCAGGTGTGCCAAGGAAGGACTTTGTATGATGGAGGATGCCCAGTTGGTGGCTGGCTTTGGAGTCCAACTGTGAAATGTGGTTTTTCCCAAGAAAGATAATGGCAGATGGTGAGATCCATGAGTTTGAATGACTGAACTTCCTCAACAGGATTGTTAAAAAGTCGATGGTAGGGTTTGCCATATCGTCCTTTTGGAGAGAGATCGTGGGAGTGAGATTTGTCAGGATTGAAAGACATCTTAAGTGTTTGACCAGCTTGTGATTTTTTTTTTTTTTTTTTTTTGGAGGTCTAAATGGAGGAAGGAGGCTGTAGCCTACCTGTCTGAAAGATGAGGGATGTCACGGCACTGCATAGTCATCAACAAATAGATAGAGGCTTTTCCAGTCAGAAATCAACGATGAAGATCAGGAATTGGACTGGGCCCAGAACACTGCCTTCGGGCACTCCATCCTTGACAGGGAGAGAAAATTAAAGGATTCCGTTGAGTGCCACATGTTGGCTGCAAAATTAGAGGAAGTCAGTAAGCCATGTGGTGAGTTGGTCTTGAATAGGGGTATAAGTGATTGAAACTAAAAAGGCCAAAAAAAAATTTTGATGGAATGATGAGGCCACTGATATAATGATCCCTATTTGTGTTTATTTTATGCCAATGGATTTGTTTATTGTTTCCAGCTGGGTCCTGGCCTGTTCAACCTGCCAGGACCTCCCATTCCTGGTTCTGGTAAAGAGCTGCCAAGTCGGTTTGGCAAGAAAGGAGCTCTTAATTTAGATGAGGTATGTTAGCAATAGCTACACATCTTGAGATGCTCAATATTCTGTCCTTTCATGGTGGCTGATACCTGAGTGTTTGTCTCATATGTCCAGATAAGCTTGAGACCTGCCCAGTCCTTCTTGTTGTCCCGTAACCAAACATCAAAGCTGCAGCCACAGATACCTACTATGATGCCACCGAGTGCACAGCCCCCACCTACCCAGATGCCACCATCACAGGTATCACATGCAACTACCTGTCTTTTACCTGTCTGTCTTGACTCTACTTGTTGACTCTAAATGTTAACCTCCCTCTTGCATATCAGGCCCCATCACTTGGCCTCAAATCTGCTCCACCGCCAATCCAGGAAAAGCCGCCAAAAAAGGAGAAAAAGGTGCCAACGAGAGAGGAACTTCTCAAAATGACGGTAAATCATTGTCCATGTCTGATTTCAATTTTTTTTAATAGGTGTCAAGATTCATGGAAGAACGAATAATATGACTATATATATATATATATATATATATATATATCTAGATATATATATATATATATATATATATATATATATATATATATATATATATATATATATATATATATATATATATATATATATATATATATATATATATATATATATATATATATATATATATATATATATATATATATATATATATATATATATATATATATATCTATATATATATCTATATGTGTATATATATGTCTATATATCTATATGTCTATATATATATATATATATATATATATATATGTATATATATATACACCACTCTAATGTTTGTATCATGGTGCTGTCAGGATGGCCTGATTGAGGAACTATACGGTGATGGCAGTGTGGAGGCTGCAACAACTGGATTGAAGGAATTACCTGCACCACGGCCCTTGCTCCCCGAGCTGCTGGCCCATATATTGGCTAGCAGTCTCGAGCGGCCTGATGAGGAGAGAGAGCGTGCTTGCGTCCTTCTGGAAACCTTGCAAAAGGACGAGGTCATCAATGGAGAACTCTTTGTGAAGGTTGGAATTGTCATGTGTTGCATTGTCATGTTTTGTGTATTTGGAACATACATTTGCATTCAATACTAATTTGTGATCCATCTCATTGACACAATGTCTTTATTTCTTTGGTAGGCCTTTTCGGTACTTCTGGACCGCTGTGGGGAGTTGGAGAGCACCGTTCCGCAGGTGAAGTCGTGTGCAGCGCAGCTTGCAGCCAGGGCTGTGGCCAGTGGTCTGGTGGGCCTGGCAGAGGTGGCTGGCCCCTTAAACAATGGGCAGCACTTTCCACTCCTCCTGCTATGCCTGCAGCAACTGGCTCGTTTGCGTGATCCTGACTGGCTCGCAGACACCTTCCAGGCATCTCGAATCAACATGACCAAGATGCTGCCTGGTAGGGAGTCCAGCAGACGGGAGCTTTGTGGTGTCTGGGGGTAGTAGAACTGTTGTGTTTTTATATTAAATGCTGTATCAGCGACACAGCCATGCCCAGCAAAATGATAGCTACCTGGCAGCCAAGTTGCTATATGCAAGATGAAGATGAAAAATTCTCTCCCTTTTTGTGTATTTTTCTTATGTCTCACAGCCTCAGGCATATTTTTTTATTCACTTTATTTTTTTTGATATATACGACATGCTTCAGAATGAGCTAATTTAATGTTTTCATTTTTTTTTTAATTATGTCTGTCAATTGCTCTTTGACATTCCATTAGAGTGTGACCAGTCTGCGGAGCGTATGGTGGAGATATTGGAAGAAAAGGGCCTAGCATTCCTTTTTCCTCTACTACATGTGGAACGGGAGCTAAGTCGCCACCTACAGTCTGACCCTTCACCCCCTGCTTTCTATAAGTGGGTCAAAGAGAATGTATCTGCACGACTGCACGGTGATCGAGCCTTCATAAACATCCTTGTCACTTGGTCAGTATACGACTCATCACCGCTCCCCTTCCACCTGTCTGACTCTTCCCCCACTTTTCTTGTACCTCCTGTTGCCACCTCTACCTTAAATATGAGGTCCTTTAAATGTAATAAAGGAGGTTAATGAATGTTTTTTGTAGTTACTACTTTGCTATCTTGCATGGAGGATGGTGCATCTGGGGGCTTCATGCGTTTAATAAGCCTGGTGTTGGCTTAGTGGTGAGGGTGGCTGGCTTAGGTTCTTAGGGTCCTGCGTTTGAGCCCTGTTGGCTGCTGAATTAACACCATTTTTCTGGAAGAGAGGCATAGCCGTGCTTCCAAGAAATCATAGCTACCTGGCAGCCAAGCTGCCATACGCAAGAACAGAACACTTTTCATACATTTTATTTTGTTTGACTACTGATGTACCGAAATGCTGAACTCCTCACTGGTAACAAATCATGAATTATGAAATATATCTAGGATTCGATCTTAAATAGATGCTATTACAAAGGAGTTATTTTTGGGGTACCAGTAGCCTTATGGGCTAATGTTGCGTGCATATATATATATATATATATATATATATATATATATATATATATATATATATATATATATATATATATATATATATATGAAGACCACAAGGGGAAAACCAGAGATATCACGTTTTATAAATTTCAGGGTTATTGCACCTGCCAATAGTTGGCAACATAAGGTTTCCTCTCACAATATTACTTTTACAAATAACCAGGGGTGTCACATAATTTATATGGTATAAAGTTTAGCCGTGCAATGAAAAAACAAGTGTTAAGGCTGAACAAGTATAAACCCAGAGTTGTCAGTACTTTACTCCTTACCTGGTTATCTCCCTTTCATTCATGTTAACTGTTCCACCATAATATTCAGAGTTGAGAAACTAAAAAATGAAAGGTTGTAAAACTTTCACAGCATAAACTCTGAGCACTACAATGGCCTATTTGGTTATATCATGGGCTCCGTAGGTGGTGCATATCGTGGTTCAAGCCTGGTCAAACCTTTATTGTGACTTTTATGGGACCCATGCCATGGCTTAATGGTTAGCGCGTCTGAGTACCCATCCTCATTCGATGTACCCACCGCCCAATCAACCTGCTTAGGTATATGAGGTGACCGGCTATCGCGGGGGTGATTTTCCCTTGGTTTCCTCCCGGTTTTCCATCATATTAAGTGGTACGGAGTAAGAAATGGAGAATCTGTCGTCATATAAGCGAAATACCCTTGAGTATGGCATTGAACACCAATCAAACAAAAAACAATGACCGTTTAATGTTGAAAAAAATAATCTGTGATCACCAAAGTCATGTAATGTATGCTAATGACCAACAAGCATGAATTTGCTTCACATCCTGGGTTAAAATTGCATGGCAATTATTAAACAAGGGAATAACCAGTGATGTCAGTTTGCAACATTGATTCGTTCTTTGCTCTTAAATTAAATAACACAGAAGCTTGGCAAATGCTCCATGCTGAATTTGATCGGCCAATGATCACTCTTCCTTTTACTGGAAAAGAAATCTATATGACAGTTATTAAACAGTCCACCAAAGTCTTGAAACTTTGTTTTTCAGTTTCTTCAAAATTGACTTATCCTGACATCTCTGGTTTTCTCCTTGTGGTCTTCATATATATATATATATATATATATATATATATATATATATATATATATATATATATATATATATATATATATATATATATTTCATAACGCAAATGCAGTTTAATGCATAGCATATCATGTGTCGACAGACTAATCATTTGTTACTATGCCGCAAACTGTTCCAGCAATTTTTAGTTGACATGTACTGTGAGATAGAAATAGAACGATTACATTTTCTCAGACGGGAACAGAAAGCTCGAAGAGCGGACAGCTACTAAAACTTCAGACGCTATATTTAATAACGACTGTGATCCACGGAATGTGGGGCAAAGAACCGTGTTACCACCAACATTCACAGGCGGTCCGCGCTATATCCACGAGCGCACCAAAGATGGCATTGCATATGTGCAGAAGTATGGCAGACCAGATCTGTTCATAACCTCTACTACTAATCCGAAATGGTCAGAAATTACAGAAAATCTTCTTCCGAAACAAACAGCATCAGACCGGCCAGATATCATCTGTCATGTTTTTCATTTGAAATTGAAGAAACTGATGGATCTGTTGAAGAATGGAGCTTTTGGTGACTTGCTGGCATGGCTGTATTCTATCGAATTCCAGAAAAGAGGGCTCCCTCATGTGTACATACTACTCTGGCTGTCCCCAGGAAGCAAAATCAGACCCGACTATATTGATCAAGTCATATCTGCGGAAATACCATGTTCGGATTCGGAACTTCAACTGCACGAACTGGTGAAATGCAACATGATCCATGGACCATGCGGCCCTTTCAACAGAAACAGTCCATGTATGAAGAACGGACCCTGCTCAAAAATGTTCCCGAAGGATTTTATGGAAGCGATGGAACAAGGGCAAGATAGCTATCGCAATCACCAAGATTGTAAATGGACAGCATATTGAGCACATTTTAGACAATCGGGTTGTACCTCACAACCCTTGGCTTTTAAAACAAATGAAATGCCGCACAAACGTTGAAATTTGTACTTTAGTCAAAAGTATGAAATATGTGCTGAAGTATGTAAACAAGGGAAGTGACCAAGCGATCTTCACTATTGAAGGTGGACAAAATAATAATGAAATGCAACAATATCAAGAAGCCAGGTTCGTGGGTGCCATGGAAGCTGCTCACCGAATCTTGGGCTTCCCGATTCATGAACACTATCCACCAGTGATGCAGCTGCCTTTCTACCTGGATAATGGCCAGTGAGTGTACTTTGACAATAGCGATGCTGATGCCCGTGCCAGAGTGGGACCACCAAAGACAACTCTGACAGAATTCTTCACCATTTGCCATACGGATGAGTTTGTGTAAACGCTCACTTATCACGAAGTTACAGAGTATTACACACGGGATTCTTGCAACAAAAAGTGGAATCGACACGAGGGGTACTCCAAAACCACAATTCCCTGGTTTATTCAGAAGCCCTGCTATCGGTAGAGTTTACACGGTCAATCCAAAACAGAGTGCTATTTTATTTCGCATGCTGCTTCACCAGGAACATGGTCTGACATCGTTCGAAGATCTCAGGAGTCTTGAAGGTGTAATCCTACCCACTTTTTGAGAGGCATGTCTGGCGAAGGGACTTGCAGAGGATGACAACCATCTACATAATGCCTTGCGAGAGGCAACTATTGGACAGAGCCTGCAAAGTCTTCAGAAATTATTCATTGTCCTGTTGATTTTTGGTGAACCAAGTAACCCACTCGTACTCTGGAATGATCATAAAGCTGCGTTAGCAGAGGATTTTTTTCCATCGCCATAGCGTTAATGTTGACGACGACTGCGCAGGGGAAATGTACAATCTTTGCTTGATGGTAATAGAAGACCACATCCTTGCACAAGGAGGTCCAACTCTGGATAACTACAACCTTGCTGTCATTGACCTACAACGGCCGCAAACCACGCACAGGAGTACGTTCGGTATGCGAATTTTGACGTATGTGAACAAAACCAGTCCATCAACAACCACGAGCATCAGCTGACGGCAAATCAGAGAGAAATGTATGCACTATTTCTCGACAAAGTAAAAAAACACACAGCGCTGCGGTATCACCTTTGTTGACGCTCCTGGAGGGACAGGTAAAACGTTCCTCTTGAATTTAATTCTCGCAAAGATCAGATCGAATGGCCATATCGCTGTTGCTACAGCATTGAGTGGTATAGCCGCAACTTTGACAGGGTGACGTGGGGCAAAGGAATGGGGACTAACAGAGCTACCTACATTCCACCTTCAAAGTACCCCTGAATGCTCACAAACAAGATGCACCAACCTGCTCGATGAGGAAGAAAAAAAAAAAAGGGACGCCAATTGTTAGAGTGATGAACGAAGCCAAAGCAATTATTGTGGACGAGGCTCCGATGACACACAGGACCGTGTATGAAGCGATCGATAGGACCCTTCAGGATATTTGTGGAAATTCAAAACCATTTGGTGCCATCCCGGTAATGTTCTGTGGAGACTTCTGCCAAATACTACCCGTTGCGAAGCAAGGAACACGTGCAAACATAGTCTATGCGACCGCCGTTATGGCACAACGTTGCAACATACCGACTGCATGACAACATATGAGCACAGCTTACAAACGACCCCACCGCTGCTAATTACGCCGACCTCCTCATGAACATTGGAGACGGTAACTACCCTGTTGAAAATATACCGGACACCATCACTTTACCACGAGGGATCCACCAGCACGAAACTCCATCCAAATTAATCGAGGAAATCCATGTCGCATTAACAGGACATGCTCCAAATGACGACTGGTTGTGAGAACGAGCGATACTCGCACCTCTAAATGAAACGGTGGATGCTGTCAACTCTACTGTCATTGACCGCTTCCCAGGAGAAGTCAAGATATATAATGCAATCAACACGACACTCACTCCGGAGGAAGCGGTGCACTTTCCCGTTGAATTTCTGAATTCCATTGAAATATCAGGGATACCACCACACAAACTTAAGCTGAAAGTGGGCTGCCCAGTTATTGTTCTACGTTCATTGGATCCACCAAATATCATGAATGGCACCTGCTGTGCAGTCTACCGAATGAGCCCAAATGTGATTGAAGTAATCCTGATTAATGGACCGGCAGCAGGAAAACGTGCATTCATTCCAAGGATACCACTTGTACCATCCGACAGTGACCTGCCATTCCAGTTCCGTAGATTACAATTTCTCTTACGACCTTGCTTTGTCACGACAATAAACAAAGCACAGGGACAGACGTTCAGCATAATCGATATAGATCTGCATTCGCCTGTTTTCTCACACGGAATGTTGTATGTTGCGGCATTAAGAGTTTGATCAAGATCAAAGCTGCACGTCCATGCCCCAGACAAGAAAACAGGAACGTTGTTTTTAAAAATGTGCTGCAGTTGATGACCGAAGAGACCCGTTCGTAACAAAATTGACTCCACAGAAACTGTGAGTAACCGACATATGCTTTCATTTATGAATTACCCGTCAAAGACGGGTACTTTGCTTGTATGTATATGTATATGTATATGTATATGTATATGTATATGTATATGTATATGTATATGTATATATATATATATATATATATATATATATATATATATATATATATATATATATATATATATATATATATATATATATATATATATATATATACACACACACACACACACTACTGGTCAAAAGTTTTAGAACACCCCCATATTTCAGTTTTTACTGAAATTTAAGCAGTTCAAGTCCAGTGAATAACCTGAAATGGTACAAAAGCTAAGTGGTAAACTGCCAGAGGTTGAAAAAAAAAGAAGTTTAGGTTACCAAAAACTGAAAAATAATGTAAATTTCAGAGTTGTTAAAGGCCCTTTTCAAGGAACAAGTAATGGGTTAGCAACTGCAGCAATGGAATAAATTAAGCCTTGATAGTTGATGCAAACAATTCCTTCACGTGTCCCAACTTTTGTCGATTAGTTTCAAACCCTCTGTCTGTATAAAAGCAGTGTTGGAACAGACTGTGTTGCTGCACCCTCTTTAGCATTATTTGGAAAATATTGCACTGCAAGAAGTAGTGTATTGCTGTCATAATGGCAAGAAAAAGACTATTAACAAATGAAGACAGAGCATTATAACCCTTAAAAGTGTAGGTCTTTCCTTTGGAGAAATTGCAAAGCAAGCCAAGGTGTCAGTGAGTACAGTTTCCTACACCATCAAAAGGCACTTGGAAGCTGGAGAAAACTCTGACAGGAAGAGGTCTGGCAGACCCAAAGCCACAACACAATCAGAAGACAAGTTTCTGCGTCAACAGCTTGCGTGATAGGTGGCTCACAGGACAGCAGCTTCAAGCACAGCTTAACACTGGTCGAAGTAAGGAAGTCAGTTTCATCTGTGAAGAGAAGACTTCAAGCTGCAGGTTTGACAGGTTGAGTCGCAATAAGAAAGCCATTGCTAAGATGGCAAAATAAGAGAGTCTTGCCTGGGCCGTGAAGCACCGTCAGTGGACGACTGAAAACTGGAAGAAGGTCTTATGGACCGATGAATCAAAATTTGAAATCTTCGGTTCATCACGCAGGGTTTTTGTATGCCGTCGAGTAGGCGAAAGGATGGTTCCTCAGTGTGTGACACCAACTGTCAAACATGGAGGAGGAAGCGTGATTATCTGGAGCTCTTTTTCTGGAACCAAAGTCGGCGACTTGCACAGAGTGACGGGCAACCTGAACCAAAATGGGTGAGCACAGCATTTTTGCAGTGCCATGCAATACCCCCTGGTCTACACCTCGTTGGTCAGGGGTTCATTCTACAGCAAGATAGCGACCCAAAACATACCTCCAGGCTATGTCAGAACTACCGAGGAAGAAAAGAACAAGATGGTAGGATTCAAATCATGGAATGGCCAGCACAGTCTCCAGACTTAAACCCCATTGAGCTGGCTTGGGATGAACTGGACAGAAGGGTGAAAGCAAAGCAACCTACTGTACAAGTGCAACACATTTGTGGCAACTTCTGCAACAGTATTGGGAAGAACTTTCCAAACAATATTTGATTTCCATTGGAGAAAGAATGCCACGAGTATTTTCAGCTGTTATATCTGCAAAAGGTGGCTACTTTGAGTCAAAATTTTAGATTAAATTTTGTTCAACAAAACGATTCCATGATTTCTTTTTTTTATCTGCAATTGTTTATTTGTTCTATGCTATAATTCCAGAGTACATTGAAGTATTAAATTGCTAAAATTTCAGTAAAAACGAGAAAAATGGGGTGTTCTTCAACTTTTGACTGGTGGTGTATATTACACACACACTACATGGCCAAAAGTATGTGGACACCTGCTCGTCCAACATCTCATTCAAATCAATGGCATTAATATGGAGTTGGTCCCCCCCCCCCTTTGCTGCTCTTACGGCCTCCACTCTTCTGGGAAGGCTTTCCACGAGATGTTGGAACATTGCTGCAGGGATTTGCTTCCATTCAGCAACAAGAGCATTCGTGAGGTTGGGCACTGATGTGGAGTGCTTCGGTCTGCCTCGCAGTCTGCTTACCAATTAATCCCATCGGTGTTCGATGGGGTTGAGGTCAGGGCTTTGTGCAGGCCAGTCAAGTTCTTCCACACCAATCTCGACAAACCATTTCTGTGTGTACCTCACTTTGTGCACAGGGGCATTGTCATGCTGAAACGAGAAAGGGCCTTCCTCAAACTGTTACCACAAAGTCGGAAGCACAGAATCGTCTGGAATGTCGAGGCTCGTATGTGAGCAAACATAAAATGCACAGCAAGGGGGGCATGATACAAGAGGGGTGGGAGTGGGAAGGACAAAACGGTGGGGGACAGAGACATGAGGTGATCTGTGGAAGGGAGAGGGTTGGGGTGGGGAACATGGGGTATACAAGATTGACATTATAGGGGCTTCGAGGAAGGAAAGCGGGGAATTTGAAGGAGGTGGGTTTGGGGTGGATTAACGGGGGTAGAAAAGATAGAGGTTTTGGATGGGGGAAGATCGGTGGTGGTGAACAGCTGTTTTGAAGGCCTGGAGGGAAGAGTGTGGGAGTTTATTCCAAAAGCAGGAATAAAGAGTGAAGGTGAGTAGTAATTCGTGATTTTGGTAGTTTTACCAGAAGGGGTTGTTGGCGGATCTTGAGTGCCTTGTGGAAATATGGTGGGGACATATCGCATACAGAGCAGGGAGGGCAAGACCATAGAGGAGACGGTAGAAGACAGAAAGACCACCGACCTATTTGCGGTGAGAGGCCCAAAGATGGCCTCATCGCAGGAGATACCAATGATCCTAAATGCCTTCGTTTCCACAGCGTGAAGTGGAGAAAAGTGAGAGGCAAGAGCACGAGCCCAGAGGGGAGAGCAGTACTCCATCACGCTGTGGATGACATCTTTGTATGTGGTTCGGAGCTCAGGTGAGCCGAGGACGGACTTTGCATGATGGAGGATTCTCTGTCGGTGGCTGGCTTTGAAGGCCAGGATGGAAATGTGGCTTTCTCAGGAAAAATCATGGCAGACAGTGAGACCCAGAAGCTTGAATGAAAGGACTTCTTCCAGAGAGTTGTTGAGAAAGGATATGGGGGTGGGAGAGGGGGCAGAGGGGTTCTAAATGGTCCTTTTTGAGAGACATCGTGAGTGTGAGATTTGTCCGGATTGAAAGACATGTTCCACGTGTTGGACCAGTTTGTGATTTTTATCCAGAGAGCGAAGAAGCTGCGGTTTGCTGGTCGGAGAGATGACAAATGGTACGACAGAGGGTGCAGTCATCAGCAAAGAGATAAAGAGGATTTTACAGAGTCAGAGAGATCACTGATAAAACAAGAAAAAGAACAGGGCCCAGAACACCCTCTTGAGGAACTCCAGCCTGGACAGTAAGAGGGGATGAGAGAACTTCATTTCAAGCCACACGTTGGCTGCGACGGGAGAGGAAGTCTGCAAGCCATGAGTGGAGATGGCCTTGGATACCATGGGAAGAGAGTTTGGTGACCAGGGCAGGGTACCAGACCGTGTCAAAAGCATGCGATATGTCTCGGGATATGGCTCTGATTTCATGTCTGGCATTGAGGACCTCCATCCATTGTTGGGAGAGCAGAAATAGCATATCCAGGGTCCACAGTGACCTGGTCTGAAACCAAATTGATGATCGGATATCAAACGATTGGAGAAGAGGAAGGATTTAATGTCTGAAACGATGGATTCCATAACCTTGTTGATAATCAGGAGAAGCTGATTGGTCTGTCGTTGCACGGATCTGTTTTTGCACCTTTTATGCAGGGTGGTAATGTTTGCTCATTTCCAAGTCTATGGAAGATGACCTTGAGCAAATGAGAGGGTGAATAGAACAGAGAGAGGGTGAGCAAGAGCAGAGGAGCAGGTTTTTAGGACACGTGGGCTGATGCTGTCTGGACCGGTTGCATAATCTGAGTCGGGGTTTGACAGCAACCTCTCCACTTTGTCAGAAGAAAACGACAGTCCAGTCCAGGGTGGAATATCTCCAAATTCTCCAAATCTCCTTAATATCTCCAAAAAAACGACATGGCAGTCCAGGGACAGCTGGGTGTGACTGGGTAAGGTGGGCACAGAAAGTGATGGGTTTCGGACACAAGATTTCGATGCAAATACCGAGTTTGGGCATTCAGCCTTTTCACGTACGTGTCAGCAGTGCGGCCATTTGAAGGAAGGGAGGGGATGGAGGGAGAACATACACCAGAAACAGTTTTGATTAGATGCTACCAGGATTTGGAGGGAGAGAGGTTTGGGAGTTCAGACTTGAGATTAGAAAGATGTTATTTTCTGGCTCTCCTGAGGGTGGATACACACTTGGTCCAAGATTTATGGAAGGAACTGAGATTACCCTCAGTTGGGTTTCCTTTCCATGAAGCAAAGGCAAGTTGTTTCAGGACAACTATCTCGCCGCAAGCTTCAGTGTACCATGGGAAGGGTAGAATAACTGAAGACGAGAGGGGATAAATCTGTTATGTGCATGAGGGAGAGCAAGTTTTTTTTTATTTTTTTTTTATTTTTTTGAAAGAATTACCAGGATGATTTGATGTTGGAGAAAGTAGCGATGGGAGACCAGTCTTGAAGTTTGATGGCTGCTTGGAGACCCTGCCAGTCAGCCTGAGTAAAATGCCAGAGTTGACGGCACTGAAGCGGTTCTCTAATAACAGCTGAAGATGTCCACTTTGATAAGCATGTGGTCAGAAGAACCGATTGGAGCGGAGGAACAGCAGATATATTTGGAGAAATTTGTCAATCAGATACAGAAGATATGGAGTGCTGTTGGTTGAGATCTGGGTCGGGAAGTTGACCGATTGAGTCAGTCCCAATGAGTCGCAGAAGTCTTTTGCTGAAGTGCCATGACAGGTGAGAGAGGTACCCACACCCAGCCAACTGGCATGATGACAGTTGAAGTCACCACATATGAGGAAGAGAGTTCGGATGAGAGGATAGAAGTTTGTCCATGTATTCGGATAGTGAGGTTTAAATGGAGTCATCACTGTTTGCTGGACGGTAAAACACCTATAAGCATGAGGTGGGAGTGGAGGGGAAGCCATAGCCAGAGGTATTCCTGTGGGTGTGGGGGAGTGAGGGCAGTGCATGGCAAGTGAGGAATTGAGTCTTTGATGAAGAGAGCAACTCCTCCACCAGGACGAGGCTCAGGTCTGTGGTGCTGGAGTAACCAGGGAGAGATACTCGGGAGTCAGAGACATCATGAGGGAGGAAAGTTTCTGTGAGGCAGATTATGTCAGATTTTTCCATACAGGTTGCCACTGACAAACCAGTCAAGTTTGTGCGAAGGTCCCATATATTTGAGGTCCATACTGTTGATGAAGAGAGGGGGGAGGGGAGGGTAGGACAGGACAAGGGAGGATGGGTGGAGGTCAGGAGAGTTGTTGAAAGAGTGTGGGGGATTGCAGAAGAGCATGAGGAGGAGAAAAGGCTCCGTGGTGCTGGGTTGAGGTACAGTGGGGAGTCATAAGAGAGGGGGCAGAAGGCAGTTGACGATTTGAAGAGTGAGAGTGATGAGATGGAGGAGAGAGGGCAGGGGAAGGAGGCAGCTTTGTGAATGAGAGGGGGGGCAACTTTGAGAATGGTGAGTGAGGGGGGGGGGGTGAATGGTGTGAGGGGGAAAGAGTGTGACGGTTGCTTTGAGAGGTAGGGGTGAGATGGGTGAATTGGCACTGAAGTTGGAAAAAAAATGATGAATGAAAGAAAGTGAACATTCATAGCAAACTTGGTTTTTAAAAAATATATATTTAGTTCAGAAATATGATTAAAGACATTTCTTGAGGGATGCAATGAAGGTGAATTGAGAAAATGGAGAGAAGAAACTAACAGTTGTATTTTTATATTTATTTATTTGTTTTTAAACAAGGTATGAATGAAAGGTCGAATTGAGAGCAGTCTGTTGAAATGGAAGAAGAGTGGTGAATTATGAGACAGTAATGAGAACCACACGTGTGAACGAGGAAGATGAAGGATTATAAGAGATCGTTTTTTTGTTATTATTTTTGATAGAGATTGCATAAGATTAGGTAAAGGAAAAGTTGAAGAAAAGATCGTGAGGTGAATGGTGAATTTGGATCGGTAAACACAGAGGGTGGAAACAGATCGTGTGGTTACGGGAGGTGTATAGTTAAAGGTGAAATTTTTTTTTTTTTTTTTTTTTTTTTTAAATCAGGAATGCATAAGAATCAGAAAAAGAAGGTTGAAGTAAATTGTATATGGTATATGGTGAAATTCACCATAGGTGTATGGTGAATTTGGAACGGTAAACGCAGAGTGAAACTGATGGATCAATTAAAAGTACCAGGAAGTGGGTAAAGACGCATTCGTCTGGATGTCAAACACCATTTTTCAAGATGACCTTGCATTTGGGTCCTCACAATGTTTTTCTGCATTTTTGTGATCACCAGACCATCTGAATGAATATTCTGATTGATGCCACTCTGGCACCCTTGAGCATTTTTGTAGAAACTCATTAATATGCAAATTAGCGGTGGCCATTGTCAAAATTACAATTTTTCTTAATATCTCCAAAAGTAAGCATCCAAATAGCCTGGTTGAGGTGTCTGCACCCATGTTTTTAGGGGCACTGGTCATGATAAACCCACTTAAAATGTAATAACATTGAAATTTAGCTCATTAATATGCAAATTAGCAGTCGCCATTATTGAAAATGTGGATAAATAGACATGTCGATAGAAAAATAAACCAATGTCACCGCAGGGTGACCCGTATCTTGCCAAAAGGTGACCACGTGTGACTTCTTTAAGGTCACACTGAGGTGAACGGAGCTGCTATCCACCAGGAGCGACTCCTTGAGGAATATCTGCCTACGAGAGAATATCTGCCATAATATCTGCCTCTGAGAATCGTTCTACAGAGTAACCATGAAAAATATGCGTTTGCCTCATAACGTCACCAAATGACGTCATAATGTCTCAAGCTTGACATATCGAGAAAGCACTCAGAGGTGTTCAATTTGAGGTACTACACGATATGGTTCCTAAAACTTGAAAATTTGACCTTGGGGTCAAATATGTTTGACCTAAGGTGCTAACCATGAAGGTCAAGGCCAATCGCCACCAAAAATTAATCAGCTGAGCGCCAGACCATGAACTATATTCCCATGAAGTTTGAAGGCGATCCGATCAAAATTACTCAAAAAAATAAGGGTTTCGTCGACTCCCCTGATTTGTGACCTTGACCTTTGACCTTGACCTTCAAAATTTTATGCGCTGAAAGGGACCTCTATAGGCCTCTGATATGCGAAGTTACCAAAATTTCCAATGATAACTGTGCTCTGCAGAATTTTTTATATGTGATTACAGACAAAAAAAAAAAACATACAAGCTGACTAACATATCTTGCAAAAACTTCGTTTTGGCAAGATAAAAAAACACTTCAGTCTTTGTGAACATAGATCACTTTATTATTCATACAGATTCAACAATTCGACAGTATGCAATGAAAGCAGCTAACAACATGAACAAAAGAAGACATTCCTGTGTAAATCAAATGTTTATATTTATTTATATATATATACATATATATATATATATATATATATATATATATATATATATATATATATATATATATATATATATATATATATATATATATATATATATATATATATATATATATATATATATATATATATATATATATATATATATATATATATATATATATATATATAACAGTTTTGTAAACCTTGTGAAGGCGACTTCAGTGCTTGGTGTCTCATTCAGTCATCATCATCAAGGGCAAATGCATCAGCTGTCTTGGTGCGCTCATTCCTGCAGCCAGTATCTCCATGGCACGTACAGAAAACTGTACTGGGTAAATCGCTCAGGATAAACCCATTTAACATTAACGGCCACTCAATACAGCTGTTGGTCGTTTGTGAAGATGGTTACGGTTTGTCCACACTCTGCGATCAAGCGTTTTCCCTCCATTGCTGTAAACATCGTGCCCGGATCAGCTGGATCCATACCTATGAGTGGTGTATCAATGACCCTCGTTGCAGGTTGGATGGATCGTCTTTGCTCTCTGCAGAGCTTCGTATTAAAGCCAACAAACTCTGTGTTCTGATCAGAAGTGATTTGCTTCAGAAAAGAGAAATCCATATCTTGAACTCTCCTAAGTTGTATCGCTTGATGAGCCAATACGTGGAGAGGTAACACCACATGTGTGGCTTCTTCAACTGGCATCGCTGATTTCTCGGGTCTCTTGTACCTTTGAACCGAAATGTCTTCTGTCACAGGTGTCTTCATTTCATCACGGGTCAATCGTCTGATTGCTTCATCTTCAGATGTGGAAGATATCTCCTGATATTTTATGGTAGTAGTACTGCAAGAGAATGTGTTGAAACAAGTCCATTCTGGGATGAGATATTTGTGTTGAAGTTTTCAGCAACAACCTGAACGAGGCCACATTCAGCAATGGCTGTTCCCCTTATGCTGGAGTGAGCAGTTGCAGCCTTTGCTGCTGATCCCTTGAAACGCTGAAACTCATCCGAGGAACAGGTCACACGATAGTTGTACAACTGCTCAATGAGGCTTTTACGACTGACTGGAACTCCCAGTGCTATTTGGAATGTAGTTGGTCGATTGGTGATCATATTCGTTGTTTCCTATCAGAGCTCCTGGAAGTGTGCAGTCCAGTTTTGCTGATATTTTGGAGAGTAGCAATTGAAGGGTTGAACTCACTGCTTCATTAGCAATATCTATATTAATTCTCGTCTGCTCGGAACTGGGGTCAGACGACAACTGCTTAGATTCCTGTGCAACCTTCTTGGCAATTCGTTCTATGGAAACATCAATGGCGTCATCTTCATCTGATGCGACGAAGTTGATCACAGTCGACACTCTGCTGCGAAACAAGATTAAACCAGCGACACCTTCACCAGACAGAACCAGAAGCTCAGAGCCAAGTGTATCCAACAATTTGGATAACAGGGTTTGTTGAGAGTATAGCTTTCCTCCATGATCCTTGTACATATTGTAGACGTCTACTGAATTCCAGATGCGCAACATGTCGTTTTTCATCGATAGGATGGTAGAACTGACAGCTGGCTCAATGTCCTGAGTTTCTCTGCCACTGTGTGCTGCTGCTGCAACAGAACGGGGTGCCATGAAGAACTTTCTGCAGTCATCGTGATATCTCGCATCAGCAGCATGAAGATAGCTGATTGCGCCCATTAATCGTATCTTGACTTGGCGTCCTTCATCCTGGTGGGAATCGATAACATCTAGAATAGTTTAGATCACAGAATAGAATAGATAACATGAAAGTTGTCCGATCAACACTATCTGCAGTCCTCCAAAGGAGAACTCTCCGCCAACGATTAGGATTCTTCTTCTCAAAGTCCATGATTCACTTTTCTCCGCAAAAAATGCAATGTTCTTTCAAGTCAAATACTGTCGTCTTTGAATGGCGGCTTCTTTTGCTTGTTGAAGCCTCTTCCAAACGGACATTACTCATTCGTTTAAAGTGTCTTTCTATGTGTGAGCGTGATGTGTACGTTGACAGTCTCTATGGCATTTGAGCTCGATAGATTTGTCTGCCTGTAATCTCTGTTCAAGCTCTTCATGTATACCATCTTGTCTTGCTTTGCTTGATCGGATGATACGTCGCACTCTGTCTGGACCGACTGTTACCAGAGGTTTTCCAGCTTTAGTTGCATCGCAGGGACTGAAGAAACAGTCTCCCATGGTGATGGAGCCCTCAACCTGTAACAATAGAGGTAATTATAAACATCAGTAAACATTTAATTTCTTTGTTCATATTTTTAAAAATTCTCAGGAAACTGGTTCCACCCTGTGTACTTTTAAAAATCAATGGAATACACAGTTGCTTTCAGACAGATAATGTTAAATAATAATATAAAAAACTTGCTTGCAAATAATATTGATCATTCTACTGTATCAGAAGACATTACTCTTACTTAAAACTCAGTTCTCCATGTTTCTTTCATTACATTACAAGCCTCAACTTACTTGATAAGAAACAGTTCATGCTGTTGATCTTCTGAGGTCAGCCATTTCTTCACAACTGTACTGGAGATAAACAGCTCTGCGCAAGTTATTTTCAAACAGTTTTGTTGTATAACTGTACTGCAAAAACGCCAATCGTGGACAAATTCAGGGGGTAGGGTTATGCTAATTTGCATATTAATGAGCTAAATTTCAATGTTATCAAATTGTAAGTGGGTTTATCATGACTAGTGACCCTAAAAACATGGATTTGGACACCTCAATCAGGCTGTTTGGATGCTTATTTCTGGATATACAGTTATGCGCCGCTTAACGACGTTCCAGGCAACGATGGATTGCATATATGACCGATCTGCCAGCTCTGAAAAAAAAATGTAACTGTGAAATTCCTATCGCCGAGTGATGTAGCCGACGTAGCGCTGCTAGTCGTATAAAAATAGCACGTACAATTATGTACACTGTACAGTACATAATACCTCATAATAAACGACAGTGTGGCCCTGTTATAATGCGATCGTTGAGGTCCATAAAATGTCATCACGAAAAAATCAGGGTCGTGCTAAATCGGGATTCAAGGAAATCGGCTTTCAAACTGAACCAATGTTTCCACGTTAACCTTCTCGCAAGTAAATTACCTTTGAATTGAAGAATTCCGTGAATAAATCGTTGTTGTTACAGTCGACATTAAAGCACAAATTTATTTTTGTGAAGCTTTTTATGTTGTCAAAACAATCGCACTGTTCTGAAAATAAATCGCACAATTGACAGGTGCTCATTTCTTCATATATAAATTATAACATCGATGCAATGATTACGTATTTATAAAATCCAAACGCTAATTATTCACCTTTCTATAATCGATGCGAGAGGAGATTGTATGCTGCTGCTAACAACACTGATGGCCGTCATGAACAGCACGAAGGTAAATCTAACGTGTCTTCCGTCTCTCTTGGATGTGTGTTACAATTGCCGACAGTATTCAGTACAGTAACATTCTGTACAGGTTTGTATCTGAGGAGCAATAGGCTACACCATAAAGCCTAGGTGTCTTGGTTTGTGTAAGTACGATGTTCGAAAACGAAAAAATAAAATGATGATCGCACAACGACGACGTCGCTTAATGACTCATTTCTCAGAACGTAACCCTGTCGTTAAGTGGCGCATGACTGTATTAAGAAAAATAGTAATTTTGACAATGACCACCGCTAATTTGCATATTCATGGATTTCTACGAAAATGCACAAGGGTGCCAGAGTGGCATCAATTGGAATATTCATTCAGATGGTCTGGTGATCACAAAAATGCAGAAAAACATTGTGCGGACCCTAATGCACGCTTTTCTAGCCAACACTTGGACTACTGTCACCATAGCCTGGTGTTGGCTTTCCTGGTTACGGTGGCGGCTTCGGGTCCTGAGTTCAAGCCCCGTTTGGCCGCTGAATGAAATACACCAGGAAGTTGACTCAGCATGTCATCCTTCTTAGGTCGGCAAAATGAGCACCAGTGTACTGGTAAGGGGGACACTGCATCAGCAGCATAGCCGCGTCCCAACCAATGATGCAACCAGCAGCCACAGGCTGCATTCGAAAGAGAGAGACTGACCATTCCTGGCTTACGACACCATGCCTGTGGTGCGGGACGAACAGCAGAAAGAAGCCATTTGTCAGAATTACCGAGTGAAAATGTGAAGTCATGTCAACAACAATTATCACCTCAATGTTCAGCCCGATATGGAAAAGAGCCATTTAGCGTCCATAGAGCTGCTGAACGGGGTGTCAAATGTCTGGAAAAAGGTGGGTGTCGCTGAAAAGCAGGTGTCAACGTCGATGGAAAAAGGTGGGTGTCGGCATCGATGAAAAGCTGGTGTCAACGTCTATGGAAAGACTGGTGACGGTGAAAAGCTGGTGTTGAGCCTCCGTTAGGCTTATGGCTATCCCACGTGCATGAATGTGACTGTCGTAAAGAGAAAAAGGAGCTTTCCATTAGAGAGGGAATCTATTCTTTACCCTTCTCAACGCATCACATTTAGAATCCCACCAGATGTGGGGATAGGTCTATACTGGACATGCATTGAGGGAAATAACTATCTGAGGACCTGGATGTTTGTATGCATTCGTCGGATCGGATTCTGAAATCCATATATATATATATATATATATATATATATATATATATATATATATATATATATATATATATATATATATATATATATATATATATATATATATATATATATATATATATATATATATATATATATATATATATATATATATATATATATATATATATATATATATATATATATATATATATATATATATATATATATATATATATATATATATATATATATATATATATATATATATATATATATATGAATTTATTTGTAATTGTATGGGAAGAGAAATGTGAATAAGTAACACTTTGTAGCTAAAGAAAATTTGGAAATTCTAATACCTTCTGCCAACACCACCAGGTGGCACTACACGGAAGGCATTTACATGCAGAATTTACGTCCCCCCCCCCAACTCTCCCACATGAGGCCGCAGCGACATAGTCTATGTTAACCCCCACACAAAGTTGTATTTGCACCCCCAGTTTGGAGTTTATACCTTAAAAGATGTGGCCCTGCATAATAAACAGTGATATACAGTGGGGAGAACAAGTATTTGATACACTGCCGATTTTGCAGGTTTTCCCACTTCAAAGCACGTAGAGGTCTGTAGTTTTTATCGTAGGTACACTTCAACTATGAAAGACGGAATCCAAAACAAAAATCCTGAAAATCACATTGTATGATTTTTTAAAATAATTTATTTGCATTTTATTGCATGAAATAAGTATTTGATGCATCAGAAAAACATAACTTAATATTTGGTACAGAAACCTTTGTTTGCAATTAGAGATCAGATGTTTCCTGTAGTTCTTAACCAGGTTTGCACAGACTGCAGCAGGGATTTTGGCCCACTCCTCCATACAGATCTTCTCCAGATCCTTCAGGTTTTGGGGCTGTCGTTGGGCAACAGACTTTCAGCTCCCTCCACAGATTTTCTATTGGGTTCAGGTCTGGAGACTGGCTCGGCCACTCCAGGACCTTGAGATGCTTCTTACGGAGCCACTCCTTAGATGCCCTGGCTGTGTCTTTCGGGTCGTTGTCATGCTGGAAGACCCAGCCACGCCCCATCTTCAATGCTCTTGTTGAGGGAAGGAGGTTGTTGGCCAAGATCTCGCGATACATGGCGCCATCTATCCTTCCCTCAAAACGGTGCAGTTGTCCTGTCCCCTTTGCAGAAAAGCATCCCCAAAGAATGATGTTTCCACCACCATGCTTCACGGTTGGGATGGTGTTCTTGGGGTTGTACTCATCCTTCTTCTTCCTCCAAACACGGCGAGTGGAGTTTCAACCAAAAAGCTCTATTTTGGTCTCATCAGACCACATGACCTTCTCCCATTCCTCCTCTGGATCATCCAGATGGTCATTGGCAAACTTCAGACAGGCCTGGACATGCGCTGGCTTGAGCAGAGGGACCTTGCGTGTGCTGCAGGATTTTAATCCATGACGGCGTAGTGTATTAATTATGGTTATCTTTGATGCTGTGGTCCCAGCTCTCTTCAGGTCATTGACCAGGTCCTGCTGTGTAGTTCTGGGCTGAACCCTCACCTCTCATGATCATTGAGGCTCCACGAGGTGAGATCTTGCATAGAGCCCCAGACTGAGGGAGAATGACTTATCTTGAACTTCTTCCATTTTCTAATTGCGTCAACAGTTGTTGCCTTCTCACGAAGCTGCTTGCCTATTGTCCTGTAGCCCATCCCAGCTTTGTTTCAAGCCTACAATTTTGTCCCTGATGTCCTTAGACAGCTCTCTGGTCTTGCCCATTGTGGAGAGGTTGGAGTCTGATTGAGTGTGGACAGCTGTCTTTTATGCAGATAATGAGTTCAAACTGGTGCAGTTAATATAGGTAATGAGTGGAGAATGGGAGGGCTTCAAGACAAAACCAACAGGTCTGTGAGAGCCGGAATTCTTACTGGTTGGTCGGTGATCAAATACTTATTTCATGCAATAAAATGCAAATTAATTATTTAAAAATCATACAATGTGATTTTCAGGATTTTTGTTTAAGATTCCGTCTTTCACAGTTGAAGTGTACCTATGATAAAAATTACAGACCTCTACGTGCTTTTTAAGTGGGAAAACCTGCAAAATCGGCAGTGTATCAAATACTTGTTCTCCCCACTGTATATGCACATACAGTAGACTAGGCGTAAGTCGTCACCATCGGGACCGCGAAAAAAGTGACTACTTAGAAATGTGATGACTTGCGCGTATGCGAACATTCATGATGACTGGGGTGAAGGATGAAGTTGCGCGTGGCCTGGACACGTATGTGTGAGAGCCGGCTATTGTACCAAAAGGAAAACGCAATCCTCGGGGCATAGGTGGGGGTTCATTGGTGAGTTGGAAAGTGATCAAGCAAGATGGAATTCATGAATCAGTTTATCAAAAGTTAAGATAATGAACACCTCGTATACCATTGGTGATGGTATGGTGACAAATTGTATGACAGTCATCGTGGTGATGATTACCACTCGATGCCTATGTGTAAGTGAGTGCGGTAATGTACAAAACAAGCCAATATAAAACCATGATCGGACTTCAACACTAAGCTCGATCGATCCTTTACTCCTTCGCGAAGTAATCTGTTATGTTTGACTCTCAAACTCTTGGGCATCTTGTGCATGAGAAAGGACTTAAACCAGTCATTGTATTCCATGATGTTGTCTGGGCAATCCTCCACCGAAAGACAGTATCGGCCGAATATTTGGCTGAGCCGACATTTTCCGAAACCAGATGATGAGCGCGTCATCGACATCTTCAAAGGACACACATTTCATGCGTTTCACACTTGCCACCGGCCTCGCGATCTTCTCCACTTGTCCAAATATCTTGCCCTTATTCTTCAAGATATCGTTCAATGTCTGCCGTTTGATGTCCAACTTCTCGGCTATGGCTGTTTTCTTCATCAGTGGGTTTGCCTCGCAAAACTGGATAATGTCGTATTTTTCTTGGTTGGTTTTAGTTGTAAGCTTACGCTTAGTCGCCATTGTCCTGCCTGCAGTGCGATCAACGTGTGTACGCAGTTATAAATAGCCTATCACTGGCGGTGTAAACCAATGAGCGAGCATCACGATTCCATGAAATCGGGCTTCTCACGAGGCAGCAGTTCCGTGTGACGAGTTAGGAGTGGTAATTTACTTGAGTTTCCATTACGCGGGAACGGACAACATCTGACGACTTAGACGAAGTGACGACTTAGAGATGACTACTTACAGAGGGATGACCCTTTATTCAAAGGGATTTAACATGAGATAAATTCGGGACTTTTTGATGCTGCCAACTTAGGCGAAGTGACGAGTTACATGCTGCCGACTTACGCCTAGTCCACTGTATATATATATATATATATATATATATATATATATATATATATATATATATATATATATATATATATATATATATATATATATATATATATATATATATATATATATATATATATATGCTTCAATTGGGCATTGTCTGCTTCTACCCACCCCCTCCCGCCATGGAGCTCTAGTTTGTTGTGCAGCCTTTTCACCGTTCGGCTAGCAGCTTTTGGTTTCGGCTCGTAGCTTCTGGTTTCCTGCAGCTGGGAATCACGTACCGCTGAAGAGATTATAGCACATTTCGACAGATTACGAAGGGGTTGATTGAAAGGATTAGTGTGGAAGATTACAGAATGGAAGAGTGATGCTGAACTCTGTTTGGACATATCCCCATGTGTTGTGAATCTTATAAACAAAGCGAATATCGTTCACTTTATCCTGAACATTTAATAATGATATTAATATGCTATGTTACTTTTAACCCCATCATATTCCCACAACACCATGTTACATTTTTATTCACGTTCTATTACTTTGCCCCATCCCAATTATTTATTAAACCTGGTGCTTGTGTATTTCTGTGTATGTTGAGCCAAGGGATCATCTTTCAGTGTAATCAAATTCCCAGTAGAATTGTACATGCATGCTAAAACTGCCACACAACTAAATTAATACTGCCACTGCACACAATGAATTCGTCTCTTATTTAGTTACGCCTCCGCTCAGCATCTTGGGGATTCGTCTTCAGCAGGCTCATGTTGCCCATTGGGGAGACCAAGTAAGTTACAATATAATTGCCCACAAACACTTTATTGAACACTTTTTTTTTAATGAAATTTTAGGGGTGGGGAAGATGAAGACAGTTGTCTGAGTAATGACCAAACACTGACAGCGCTTTCACCTTTTGATGAGACCCTCATACATCACTATCACCAATCCATACCAAAGCTACGTACCAGTCTTGCCAGTATTCATGTACCCCTCTGGCCTTGAAAATTGCTCTCAAGTGTTGGATTTGTTTAGTAAAGTCTGCTGTATTCAGCTTAGGTTAAGTGTAAATGCCACAATCTGATTTGGGATAATGATAAGGTTGGAATTCAGGTGTGTGTGCACGTGCGCGCGTGCATGCCATAAATTATATATCTATGTATATGTATATATATATATATATATATATATATATATATATATATATATATATATATATATATATATATATATATTACTGTACAAATGCTTGTTTAATGGGGAAATGCACCACAAAAGTGAAACTAACCCAGTGGTAAAATATAAGGGTGCCCTATAGATCGATAATAATTCAAATTTCTGTGAAAGTCTATTTGATAAAGGTTTTATTGATGCGAATTGCACGAAACCAATAAAATTGGCAAATTGGTATGTGAATGTGTGAAATTTGTTTTCATCAGCTTGTTCCCTTGCTCAAAAGTCTGAGTGGGTTCAGAATGGCACCAAATAAACAACTTTCAACAACAGCATCTGAAGATCCAAACTCTACGAGAAGGGCACACAACGAAGAATATTGCAGAAATGCTGAAGATCTCTTACAATGGTGTGAGGCACACTTTGCAACACCTAAAATAAACTGGCTTGGTACAAGACAATAAATCGTCAAGACCCATAAATAACATCCTTAAGACAAGATAAGCATTTTAAGTTGCTCAGCTTATGCGACAATAAAATCAAGGCAGCTGCTGACATTAAATGAGAGAATTAAATATTGTAATATCCTGAACATTAACATCTTCTCCAGCACTGCATGCAGGAGGCTGATTTCAGCAAGTTTTCATGGCAGAGTTGCAGTTAAGAACAATGCTGAGACCACCGAATAAAGTGAAAAGACTGACATTTGCAAGGCAACGCCAAGATTGGATGACGGAACAGTGGAATAGGGTACTCTGGGCTGATTAATCGAAGCTTTAACTTTTTGGATCTAAGATGCCAGTTCGTACACCGAAGACCAGACGTACAACGATACAATGCGCAATGTTTGCAGCCAACTGTTAAACATGGGGGAGGGTCTGTGACTCGGGTTACATCTCAACTTTTGGTGAAGGAAAACTTAAAATCAATGGGATGCTAACAAAAGAAGTACGAGCAGATACTGCAGCACCATGCAGTTCCTCATGGAAATCATTTAATCAGAAGAGGATTCCTTTTCCAACAAGATAATGATCCAAAACACACTTCCCATGTCGTAAAATAATATTTGGAGAACAAGGTTGCATACAGCAGGTGTGCTCCAAGTGTTCGAATGACCACCCCAGAGTCCGGTCAGGAGTTCCATCGAGGCCGTATGGGATTACAGAGAAAGAATAACTAGAAGGGCACTTGGTAGAGCACATACCTCCCCCACTTAATGCCTGATCCATGAGAACGTATTGGGCCCAATACATTTTTGTAATATCTTGCTATATATCGTTTTTGGTCCTATGTCTCAATGGTGAAGAATCACTTTAAAATTAAACAATCCTCGTATCCAGATTTCTGCACACAGACAGACAAACAGATGGGGGGGGGGGGAACTTAACCACCACCAAAAGTGAAGGTGGAGGTAAAAAGAGGAACCCAACTAACTTTACATAACTGTGGAATGTACTACAGGATATTTGGCACAACACTCCTGTCAGAGTGCTTCATTCGTATGTAGGAAGCATGGATAAAAGAGTGATGGTACTCAAGAAGGCAAAGGGTGGAGACACAATGTATTGACTGATACTATAAAATAACTGTTCTTGTTATTTCCTTGAGCAGTTTTTCAGGTGCATTTATGAAGGCTCTTAATTTACAATAATAAACACGTATGACTTATTACTGATAATTGTTGAATTTACCCTGAAGTATGAATATCATTGGAGGAACCCAAACTT
Organism: Eptatretus burgeri; assembly: GCF_056783735.1. Taxonomy (NCBI): domain Eukaryota; kingdom Metazoa; phylum Chordata; class Myxini; order Myxiniformes; family Myxinidae; genus Eptatretus; species Eptatretus burgeri. The sequence goes on along the minus strand of NC_140974.1, from coordinate 66,208,223 downwards.
TTTCATATTATTACAGTGCCTTAGTGCTAACCCGTAGAATGCTGATTCGTTATCGCGCTCTTTGACCTGGAGTGTGTATGTATGTATATGTATATGTATATGTATATATATATATATACATAATATACATAATATACATATATACATATATATATATATATATAATATTGGTTTTTAATTTAAAAAAAAAAAAAAATCCATTACGCACAACACTCGCTACTATTGTTTGTATGCACACGCTGTGAGCCAATCAAGTGGAAGTGGGTCACGTGTTCGACTTGGCTTCGTCAACTATTACAACAATGCAGGCAAGATAAAAGCTTCTCCCCAGTCCACCACTTCGTAAACTAAAACGAAGTTGGCTTGTTCAAGGAGATATTTGTCAGAGAAGATGACGAGCCAGTTAAGTTTGGTTCGATAGGTTTAAGTGCCACAGTAGCTTGCACAGCATCCGTATCGGTGGCGATGCTACGCGGGCCAATGACCAGGCAACCCTTTAATTCCACGAGCTGTTGTTTACCATCTGTATTACAGTATTTATAGATAAATACGTTTACCATCTGTATTATCTCACCTGGAACGTAGTTCCGGAGAGTTTATGGGATGGTCCGTCCGTCCATCCACAAACATTTGCAACTTATTCTCTGAAACTACACATCATTTCGATGAAACTTGACCACAACCTTCATCACCCGGTTTATTCCAAAGTTTATTCATGGCATTAAAAAAAAAAAAATCGGGCCCAAAGGGAGTCTACAGGGGGTTGCCCCCCCCCCCCAAAATAGGTATTTGCCTTCTTCTCAGAAACTACACATGCATTTCCGATGAAACTTGACCACAACCTTCACCACCCGAAATATACCAAAGCTTGTTAATGGCATTAAAAATAAAAATCCATAGGTTTTTTTTCTTTCTTCTCCATTACATATTCTGTGGGTCATCCACACCTTCCAGTGGTTCCCTGTGTTTTTTGTTAATTTTTCTTAAATCCAGCCACTACTAGGTGAGCGCCCAGGGGTATTGCCCCTATTTTTATCCCCCGCCGCGTGGCGGAAGGGGGATATTGTTGTTTATTATTATTGCGCTATTACCGATACTGCAATAAGGCCCTCATATACCGCTCATTTGTAAGAAATAAGTCTGGAATGTATCTTCATATAAACAATGGTATAATGACCCCTTTAAGCACATTTTTGATTTGGGCTCTCTTCTCCAGGAACATATCCTGAGCACTTGTTGTTGTGTCTGGTTTTTCACTGGCATTGTTAGTTATCATGTTTCTTGGATATTGGTTTTGATTGGCTGTTTTAATTGCTGGGTTTGGTTGCAGCCCTGTGATTGCTGTTTGGTTTCTTCCTTTGTCGTTTTGTTACCTACCAGGCTTTCCAGTATCCATGCTTTCTTGGGGGTGTAGCTTAGCCATCAGTATGCACAGTGGGCAGTCTCAACTCGCAGTTATGTGACCATTTTTACCTTTGACACTGAAGGTAGATTGAGGTTATGTTTTTACCCATGTTTGTTTGTCTGTCTCTGTTTGTGAACAGAATATCTCAATATTTTATGGACAGTTTGGGTGTGTGACAATGACATTGGATTTTGGTAAAGATCCAGACCCATATACTAGAATTTTTTAAAGTGATTCTTCACCATTGAGAGATGGGGCCAAAATGATATAAAGTACGATATTTTAAAAAGTTGGAGACTAGTTATGACAAAACTGGGTGGATGAGTTTAAGTGATGAGAGCAAGCCAATTTGATTCTAGTTCAGGTCTGGATCTCGATCCGGTCTATCAGTGGGATACAAAACGTAATATAAACTGTTCAGCCTGAGGGAGGTATGTGCTCTACCCAATGCTGTTCTAGTTACCTTCGCAAACTTTGTTGCGAAGGTTATGTTTTGATCGCTGTGTATTTATTTATGAATATGTGTGTTTGTTTGTTATCTTGCCAAAACGAAGTTTTTGCAAGATATGTTAGTCAGCTTGAATGTTTTTTTTTTTTTGTTTTTTTTTGTTTGTTTGTTTGTTTGTCTGTAATCACGTATAAAAAATTCTGCAGAGCACAGTTATCATTGGAAATTTTTGTAACTTCATATATCAGAGGCCTATAGAGGTCCCTTTCAGTGCACAAAATTTTTAAGGTCAAGGTCACTTTGTCGCAAATCAGGGGAGTCGACGAAACCCTTATTTTTTGAGTAATTTTGATCGGATCGTCTTCAAACTTCATGGGAATATAGTTCATGGTCTGGCGCTCAGCTGATTAATTTTTGGTGGCGATTGGCCTTGACCTTCATGGTTAGCGTCTGAGGTCAAACATATTTGACCCCAAGGTCAAATTTTCAAGTTTTAGGAACCATATCGTGTAGTACCTCAAATTGAACACCTCGATGAGTGCTTTCTAGATATGTCAAGCTTGAGACATTATGACGTCATTTGGTGACGTTATGAGGCAAACGCATATTTTTCATGGTTACTCTGTAGAACGATTCTCATCGGAATCTCTCGTAGGCAGATATTCCTCAAGGAGTCGCTCCTGGTGGATAGCAGCTCTGTTCACCTCAGTGTGACCTTTAAGAAGTCACACGTGGTCACCTTTTGGCAAGATACGGGTCACCCTGCGGGTGACATTGTTTTTATTTTTTGTTTGTTATTCGCATAACTCCAAAAGAATTGAACTGAATCGCAGCAAATTTGGTGGGATGATTGCTTATTATCCGAGGACCATTTGATTAGATTTTGGGAGCGATCGGGTCAAAGGTCAAGGTCATGAAAAGGTCAAAATCGTCTTTTTACCACAGCGCGGTCAATTTGTATCCAATTTGCATGCATCTAATGCCAAAATGTTCAGAATTCAATGCCCCATCTTGTGATATGTGACATGACACAATGACGTAATAACCCTTATTAGCGGTTGGGAGTCAAAGGTCAGGGGGGGTCACGACATTGCAAAATGTGCGGTTTTAGTCATAACACGGTCAATTCTTATCCGATTTGCATGAAACCAACACCAAAATGTTGACTTCGTCCCCCACACTCCAATACCAATTACAAAATTAAGAGTACAAAGGTCAAGGTCGAGGTCATAAAAAGGTCAAAATCATCATTTTGCCATGGTGCGGTCGATTTTTATCCAATTTGCATGCAACCAATGCCAAAATGTTGTGAATTCAATGCGAAATCTTGTGATGTACGATATGACACAATGACGTCATTACCTTTGTTAGCAGTTTGGGTCAAAGGTCAGGGGGGGTCAATGACCTTTATTATCATAATGTGGTCAATTCTTATACAATTTGCATGTAAGTAGATTCAAAATGTTTAGAATTCAATTCCCTATCCTGTGATGTGTAATATTTGATTTCTTATAATGTGACCAGTTGTCATCAGATTGACTTGACACCGACACCCAAAAAGGTCAGGGAGTTCATGCAGAAATTGTACAATGTACGTGAATCGGTGTCAAGCAGCAGGAAATTTAATGTTTTTAAGCCATCATAACACATATGAGATGGCAGATGTGGTATGGGATTAAATACCCTCACAATCAACGGTTTCTGGGGGGGGGGGTTTCTGGAAGTGCCCCTTCTAGTTCATTCCTGTTATCACACAACCTTAAAGTTTGCATAGTATTTTCATGCCTCTGCGACAGTTTTTGGGTTGCCTGTCCGTCCGTGATAGGTTTTCATTGCCACGATAACTTAAGAATGGCTGAAGGGATCCAAGTCAAACATGGTACAAGTATGTATAATGATGTAGAGTTAAACTGATTAGATTATGGGATCAAGAGGTAAAAGGTCAGAGGTCATGTCAGGTAAAAATGTGATACTTGAACAGCTGACGGTGTTTAACTCAAACGTGGTAAAAGTATGTATAATGATGTAATACTGTGGGTGGAGGTATATCGGTCGACGTCATGACATCCAATTATGTCTATTTATTTATTTCTCCTTACTACCTCCCAACCTAAAGCCTGTTACATTTCATCACTGGGGAAACAAGTCTGGCTGATGGGTTTGACCCCACGGTAGCTCCCAACCGTGATGTCATGGAAAGAGAAAAGCAGCTCCTCGATTCCTTCCAGCCAGTCCTGTGTCGTTTCCTCCACGGACGTGTTCCCCTTCAGCTCTCTGCCCTGTATGCATTACAGGTTCACTGCCACCAACATTGCTTCCCCAAGGGTGAGAAAATGTGGTTGATCGTTATGGAGATGCAGAGTAAATGTTCTGAATATATATATATTTTTAATTTTATGTCCATGTATGTACTAAGTAACTCGATTGGTCTATTTGTCTTTTGCATAGTTTTCTTTGTGCATTTCAATATTCACGTTAAATGGCCAAAATATTTTGATTTGCAGTTGCTTGTTGCCAGAATACTTACCTTTAGACCTCTTCTTGTTAAGAATATCAGTTGGGATTGCTAGCTTGATGCTGTTGTCCATGCATTGAACACACCAAACTAGAATGGTATTTATTTGGTAGAACTTCCTTTCATTCTGTAACATTTCCCTTCAAGACATAAAGAAATGGGGAAGCAGACTATCCCTTTCCCTGAACATCATTGATGAACCAATAGGGTTATTAACTGATGGTTTAGGAACTTGGTAATTCTTAGTAGCAGCTTGGATTACAGTAGCCTATAATCCACATCCATAATATTCCTGCCTTCAGCTGGATTTGAACCAAAATTCTACTTTAGACTACTCTAACTGATTGCGCATCATATCTGGAAATGGAACTCTTGCTGCTGAGCTTTGGAAGGCTCTAAAATGCTCCCGATTATTTTATTGATGCACCTTCATGCATCGTTGTGCTTTCCTTCCATATTTCATTTCTTCTGGATGATTTTAACAATAAGTACATATTTGAGTTATTTAATGTCATCGGCCTTGTGTTATATTTCCTAAGGTGTTATTCAATTATTACCTCCACCACTGAAGGTGAAAGAGGTTGTTTCTGTCTGTTTGCTTGTTTGTCTTTGTGTGCATGATATCCCAAAAAGTTGTGGACGAATCCAGATGGAATTTTGCAGACAGGTTGTGTGTGTGACATGGACAAACTGATGAGATTTTGGTGAAGATCTGGATCTGCATCCGACTACTAGAAAAAAAACAAATTTTTGAAGTGATTCTTTACCATTGAGAGATCGTGCCAAAAACTATATCTAGCACGATATCTCAAAGTTGTGGACGGATTCGGTCGAAACTTGGTGGAAATGTGTGTGTGATGAAGATTTGATTCGATTTTGGTGAAGATCCGAATCCAGATCTGGATACGAGAGTTATTTAATTTTTAAGTGATTCTTCACCATTGAGATAGGGTGAAAAACGAAATGGTACTGTATAGCATGATATTTTAAAAATGTCATGGGCCTGATATATTCTCGTGGCAGAGGTATGTGCTCTACCGAGTGCCCTTCTCGTTATGCATGTTATACAAGACCAAACGTCGTTTGGCCAAACATTCATATGTGTGTTGAAAACGAACTCGCTGCTTTGAATAGTCGACGGCATTCAACTTTTGTTTGAGGTTTGACCTGGGCCCCACTTTTCTTAATGTTGTTCCCTTTCTTGAATGCAAGTATGTCAATGCTGTTTTCCACAGCCTGGTGTGTTGGCGCAGTGGTTAGGGCAGCGGCTTGGGATCCAAAAGGTCCTGAGTTCAAGCCCCGTTGGGCCACTGAATTAATACACCAGGGGGTTGACTCAGCCTGTCATCCTTCCGAGGTCGGCGAAATGAGTACCAGTATACTGGGCCGGTGTATACCCCGGTTAAAATAGGTGTACCATATCCCTGTGTCGTAAGAGGCGACCAGGGTTGCGTCAGGAAGGGCATCCGGCGTAAAACATGTGCCAAATCACTATGCGGATCGGATGATCCGCTGTGGCGACCCCTAACGGGAGCAGCCGAAAGGAGAAGAAGAAGAAGAAGAAGAAGAAGAAGAAGAAGTATGTCAATGCTGTGTCTTTGTTTTTATTTTATTTTATTTTAATTAATTAATTTCTTTAAATATTATCCAGGGCATCATGATAAATTCTGATTCTGAGTTTAACTTCCCACCTTGTCACTCAGTATACAACCAGGGTTGGTCAAGTTTGGAACGGCATTTATTCCTGTTTGTCCCTTCCTCTAATTACCCCATGCACGCAAAGTGAAAAGCAGGGTGAAGCAATTGGTTCATTTCCATCTGTCTGTCCATCTGTTTGTAAACGTCACTTTGATGGAGGAACAACTTATTTAAATTGAATGCTATATTTTGAACCCTAATCAGAAAACAAGCCTGCCATTTTACAGAACTGTAAGATCTCGACATTCACGGGGGATACATTCCTGGAAAATGCCGTGAATGTCAGGGCATTGTTTCAATGAGAAAAGGGGGATAGGTGTTTTATATACATATATATATATATATATACATACATACATACATACATACATACATACATACATACATACATACATACATACATATGCACATGCTTCCCCATTCTGAGGTTGCTCACCTGCATTTGATTTTTTTTTTTCATTTATTTATATTTTCATTTACGGATGCTTTCCAACGGTTCTGTGATTATTTATTTTATTTCCTGGTGTATCGGCTTCAGTGTCCGTCTGCACACAATTTCAGCTTTCTACGTCACCCGGAAGGCACCGATCATTAATATCAGTTTTTAGAAAGCTTTATATATTAGATTTACACTTCATAACTCGTCTCCTATATCCACCGCCGCTGATATTCAGCCTGGGAATTCTTCCACAGAAACCTCTCTCGTATACACAGATTGATCCCACCGCTTCTTCAATTATCTTACTAATGGTCCTGCTCTTCCTACTCTGAATCCTGTGGTGAGTGAGACAGTTGCTTTAAAACCACTTGCGTTCTCCTCCTGGAGGGCAAATCCGACTGAAGGCAACCTCAGATAATTCCACAAAGCCCACAACAAGTGTGTGCGTCTTTTCAGGAGAGGCAGAAAACATCTGTCCAATCTCAAGAATGAGCTTTCAAACTTGTCTCCTCCCTCTACAACCTGGTGGTGCCTTGTTAAGTCTGTCTCTGGTGTGTGCTCCCTTCCCTCACTTCAAATGGCACCACGTGGAGGATGCCCAGTTGGCATCTGGCTTTGCAGCCTAACTTGGGAATGTAGCTTGTCCAATAGGGATCATGGCTGAGAGTGGGTCCCAAGAGTTTTCATGACTGAACCTTTTGAGAGGGTTGGTGAGAAAGTAGATTGGGAGGGTTTGCGGAACGGTCCTTTCGGGGTGGGGGGCGGATAGAGAGAAGCAGATGCAGATTGTTCTCAGGGTTGAAAGACATATTGCAAGTGCTTGACCAGTTTGTGATTTTTGTCTGACGTCTTAGGAGAGAGAGACGAGGCTGCTGCCTGTCTGTCAGAATAAAGAGATATATCACAGCAAAGAGATAAAGAAGATTTTCCAGACAGTCCGGGTGATCATTGCTGTAGATTAGGAATAAGATGAGGCCAAGAACACTGATTGGGGTACTCCAGCCTTGACGGAAAGATGAAAGGGTTCCAATGAGAGCCACATGTTGGCTACGAGAGGGGAGGAAATCAGTAATCTAAGAGTGGAGTTGGCCTTGGATTCCATAGGCAGACAGTTTGGAGAGCAAGGCAGGATGCCAGATCGTCATCAGCTCGAGATATGTCCCTGATCTCACGTCTGATATTGAGGGCCTCCGTCCACATTTAGGAGAGTCGAAGCAGCATGTCGAAGGTCTAATGACCAGGTCTGAATCCGATTTGATCTGAGATGAGGCTGTTGGAGAAAAGGAATTATTTTATGTCAACTGTGATGATGGATTCCAAGACCTTGTTGGTGATTGGAAGTAAAGCTGATTGTGCTGTGGTTTCAGGGATCCATTTTTGCACCTTTTTATGTAATGCTGTTATGTTGGCTGATTTTCAAGCAGGAGGAAGATGACCTATGGTAAATGGCAGAGAAAGTAAGCGCAAGAGCAACAGAGCAGGTTTTTTGGACACATGAGCTGATTCTGTCCGGTCCAGTTGCAGTCAGAGTCAAGGGTTGCCATAAATGTTCCCCCCCTTTTCAGGTGCAAAAGACATAATTCAGGAGCAGTTGGGTACGACTGGGAAAGGTGGGTACAGAGAGACAGAGACAGACGTGACACAATATTTGGAAGCAAACACAGAATTGAGGCATTCAGCCTTCTCACGAGCAGAGTTGGATGCGCTGCCATTTGAAGAGAGGGAAGGGATGGTGGGGGAGCATGCACCAGAGAAGGACTTGAAAAGGTGCCACTGGATTTTAGAGGGAGACGAGACGAGTTTGAAAGCTCATTCTTGAGATTGGGCAGATGTTTTCCGTCTCTCCTGAGAGGAGAGACACACTTGTTGCGGGCTTTGTGGAATGATCTGAGGTTGCCTTCAGTCGGATTTGCCTTCCGGGAGAAGAATGGAAGTTGTTTTCAAGCATCAGCCTCACCACAGGATTTAGAGTACCAAGAATGGGAGGATGGGATGAATCTGTGCCTCAGAGCAGGTTTCTGTGGCAGAATTCCCAAGCTGAATTATCGGTGGTGGTGGTGGATATAGCAGACCAGTCCTGGAGTGTTTCAATAAATAAACACCTACCAACACGTGAATGTAGAAACAGGTCACAGTTTATAAACCGCTAATATGCGAGGTCCGTGAATGTCGGGGTTCCATGGTACTGTACTTTGTCGTCCCGATCACGCATGCGCAATTTTTATTTTTATTTTTTATTAACTGTTTTCCTGTCTGGCAGTCAAACAAAATTAAAAATCATTCCAAACAGGAAACTTAGTTTTTAAAGGACACAAACAACAGGCATGAAGATCTAATGTAGCATGTTAAATCGGGTGGTGTAATTGACACTGCATTAACGGCGATAAAATGGTACATTCTGGAATGAATTTATTCATACAACTTTTACAATCTTCCTTTTATTTGAATTTAATTATGTACTTGAAGACTGTAAAACACAAATCTGCTTCTTTACATTTCAAAGAACCTCCAGTTTAGCAGAACTTGGACGTGTGACATAGGGTGGTGTATAACACTGCTTCAAGAGAGCTAAACTTCTGGAATTTATTTTTAACGATCTTTTAAATCATTATCTTATTTAAATTTAAGTATATACTTCAACACTGCGTGGTAACGTGTTGTGTGAACTCGAGTTTTATTTTGCTTTTATCAGTGACGAACCCATCCTTCGTGATTTCTGTGGTTGTGTTTGTGGACACAGGTATGTTGCTACGCTGGTTCATTGCTCTGTATGACCTTGAAGTTGTTGAGGAAGAGGCCTTCCTTGCTTGGAAAGAAGATCTTGCTCAAGAGTTCCCAGGAAAGGGAAAAGCTCTTTTCCAGGTTTGTTATTTTTTTTGTTTGTTTGTTATTTTTATGAAATATTTTTGACTCCTCGGCCGGAGGTGTTTTCAGGTTGTCTGTCCGTTCACAGGTTGGTGTTTTTTTTTTTTTGTGGTACCACAATAACTTGTGATTTACTCTCTTGTGAGTGCAGTCTTCTAGCTGCTGGTTGCATCATTGGTTGGGGATGCGGCGATGCCGCTGATGCAGTTTTCCTATTACCAGTACACTGGTACTCATTTTGCCGACCTCGGAAGGATGACAGGCTGAGTCAACCCCACCTGGTATTAATTCAGCAGCCAACAGGGCTTGAACTCAGGACCCTAGTATCCCACGTCAGCCACCCTAACCGCTAAGCCAACGCCAGGCTTGCCTGTGAATTACCGAAGGGATTTCAACCAAACTTGGCACAAGTACCGACTATCATACAAAGATGAACTGGTTCAATTTTGGATTCAAAAGGTCAAATGTTGCTAAGTATTCATTTATATTAATCAGCTGGTTCACATATATTATCACTATGCTGTCTTAATAGACAAATAGCAAGTATAGTGCAAAGTTTCCTGAATTTTTCACGTGTACCTTTTATTAAAATCAAATGTAACAGTGGGTTGACATCTGACACGGGTGGAGGCAGATTCATCAACGTAAATTCTATTTTTTAGTTTAGTAGTTTTAGACCTCTTATTTGTTTAAATTGACTGATTATTTGCTTCTCAACTTGTCAGGTGAACCAGTGGCTAACATGGCTCGAGACTGCAGAAGAAGATGAATCTGAGGAAGAGGACGATGATGCCGACTAATGAAGTTGTGGAAATATTGAGGTGGAGACCAGGAGTATTGAGAATATTGTGACGAAGTATGACTTTGGCTGTAACAAACTTGGCATCTGCAAGAAGGGTGTTTTAACTGTTAATGGGTGGCTGTGTGTGACTGTCTGCGTGTGCTTGCCTTCCCGTCTGCCTGTCTGTCTGCCTGTTTGTTTCTGTATGCATGTGCGTACCTGTGTGTGTGTGCCCATGGGCTCTTACCCGTGCCGTGGGTGTCCATGCATGGCAAATCCACTTGTGCTTTAATTTTCAGTGTTGTGGTTACCAAAGGAAGTGTGGCTTTTGAAATGAATGTAACCACAAGAATTACACGGATTTGGTCACTGGTATTAAACATTTCGATCAGTCTCCTTTCCAGTTTGTGCTTTTTAACCACCTTTTTTTTACACACCTGCCACAGTCGTTGCGATTGGCATTGGCTTCTCTCCACCTGAGCTGTTGTGAAGCAGCTATACCATTGCCAGTGTTCCTTCTGAGACATTGCTTGTGATCAGTGATGACTGAGCTAGTCATTAAGTATGGAAACTGACCCAAGGGGTTGCTGTGTGATGAAAGCCAGGACAAGTCTATCTGTGATCATCTTTCATTGAAATTTTTTTAACACATCATGCATGCTTGTTCCCCCCCCCCCCAACAATACCCTTACCCATTTAATTAGCAACTTTTACCATCCGCACTGTTTTGGCTCACGCTGTATCGAATAAACATCTCCTGCCTCATGACATTTGCTTTTAATTCCTTTGAAAATAAGATTGTAACATTAAAAAAAAAATTCTGCAGTTGGTGTACTTTTTATCCCCCGCCGCGTGGCGGAAGGGGGATATTGTTGTCACCCAGGTCGTCCGGCTGTCCGTCCGGGCGTCAACATTTATAGCTGTGAGTGTGATGACTCATAAACTGTTTGCCATATCGATTTGAAATTTGAGTCACACATGTACCACCTGAAAAGGAAGAACCCTATTGATTTTGGGCGTGGCCGGATCAAAGATGGCCGACTGGGGTGGCCATTTTGAAAAAAATTTTTTTGTAATAAATGGAAAACCGCTTATCTGATTTTAATTATTTTTGGTTACTACGTTCCTCACCCCTGGGGAACTTTTTCGAGATGATGACCAAATGGTGTCTTGTTTCCAATTCACCTCTCATTATCTGGAATATGAATGACCTTTTTCATTCAATGGTGGGGGATTCCCCATCTCTGATGGTATATTTTTCTTTTTTTCAGCATGAAGCACCAGACTTAGAAATATGGATTTTGCATGAATGGTTTGACCAGCCTTGCATTTTTTTTCTTTGTATGGACTAATAAGACTCGTACAAGAGCTAAATCGCATAATGTACAAGGGGAGCAGGAGAGGGAAGGAAAAAAAACTAGTGTGGAACAGACATGAGATCTGTGGGAGGGAGAGGGATGGGGTGGGGTACATGGGAAACAAGATGGACACAACAGGGACTTTCAGGAAGGCAGGGAATTTTAAGGAGGTAGGTTTGGAATGGATTAATGGGGGGGATAAAGATCATGGTTTTGGATGGGGGAAGATAAGAGATGGTGTCGAACAGCTGTTTTGAAGACCTTGGAGGGAAGAGTGGGATTGAAGAGTGTGGGAGTTTGTTCCAAAGGTGGGGGAAAAGAAGAATGAAAGAGTGAAGGTGAGCAGTGATTGTTAATTTTGGTAGTTTTACCAGAAGGAGGTTGTTGGTGGACCTTGAGCACCCTGTGGAAATATGGGGGGGGGCATATATCAGACAGAGCCAGGGGGGGTGCAAGGCTGGAGAGGAGATGGTAGAAGACAGAGACCACCGACCTGCCTGCGGTGATCGTGAGAGACCCAAAGATTCAGCCTTATTGCAGGAGATACCAATGATCCTAAATGCCTTTGTTTCCACAGCACGAAGCAGAGAACAGTGAGAGGCAGGAGCACTAGCCCAGAGGGGAGAGCAGTATTCCATCAGGCTGTGGACAAAAGCTTTGTCTGTGGTCAGGAGCTCAGGTGTGCCAAGGTCGGACTTTGAACGACGGAGGATTCCCAGTCGGTGACTGGCTTTTCGAGGCCAGCTTGGAAATGTGGCTTTCCTAGGAAAGATCATGGCAGAGGGTGAGACCCACAAGCTTAAATGAAAGGCCTTCTTCAAGAGGATTGTTGAGAAAGTAGATGGGGGGGGGGGTGAGGATCTGCAGAGAGTGAAGCGGCTGCTGTTTGCCGATCTGAGGGATGACAGATGGTATGGCAGTGGGTGGAGTCATCAGCAAAGAGATGAAGAGGATTTTCCAGAGTCAGAGAGATCATTGATGAAAACCAGAAAAAGAACAGGGTGCAGAACGCAACCTTGAGGAACTCCAACCTGGACAGGAAGAGGGGATGAGAACTTGATTAAGGGCCACACTTTGGCTGTGACAGGAGAGGAAGTCTGCGAGCCATGAGTGGAGATGTTCTTAGATAACATAGGAAGAGTTTGATGAGCAGGGTAGGGTGCCAAACTGTATTGAAGGCATTGAGGATCTCCATCCATTGTTGGGAGAGCAGAAGCAGCATATCCAGAGTAGAGTGACCTGGTCTGAATCCTAATTAATGATCAGAAATCAGGCCATTGGAGGAGAGGAAGGATTTAATGTCTTAAGTGATTATGGATTCCACAACCTTGCTGATGAGGGGAAGAAGACTGATTGGTCTGCAGTTGCAGGGATCTGTTTTTGCACCTTTTTGTGCAGAGTGGTAATGTTTGCTGATTTCCAAGCCGATGACCTTGAGCAAATGAGGGTGAAGAGGGCAGGTTTTTTTTTTTTAGGACACGTGGGCTGATGCCATTTGGACCAGTTTATAGAATCTGAGTTGAGGTTTTACAGCAAGCTCTCCTTTTCAGGAGAAAAGGACAGAGTCCAGGAACAGCTGGGTATGACTGGATAAGGTGCGTACAGAAAGCAAAGCGTTTGGGGCACAAGATTTAGATGTAAACACTTTCGGCATTCAGCCTTTTCATGTGCAGTGTCAGCTGTGTGGCCATTTGAGTTAATGAAGGGGGAACATACACCAGAAACAGACGGAACGAGATGCCACCAGGATTTGGAGGAGGGAGACAGGTTTGAGATCAGAAACATGTTTTCTGGCTCTCTTGAGGGTGGACACACACACACACACACCCGTACCCGTTCTGAGCTTTGTGCAAGGAACTGAGATTGCCTTCAGTTGGATTAGCCTTCCATGAGGTGAAGGCAAGTGGTTTCAGGACAACTGCCTTGCCACAAGCTTCAATGTACTATGGATGGGAGGAAGGGTAGGACAACTGAAGACAAAATGGGATACATCTGTGCATGAGAGAGTAAGTTTCGTTGACAATTCTCGTGGTGTGTTGATGTTGGAGAAAGTAGCGATGGGAGACCAGTTGAGAAGTTTGATGGCTGCTTCAAGTCCCTGGCAGTCGGCTTGAGTGAAATGCCAGACTCGACTGCGCTGAGGAGTTTCTCGAACAGCCAGAGAAATGTCCACTTTGAGAAGCATGTGGTCAGATTAATCGATTGGAGCAAAGGAAAATCAGGTATTTTCAGGGAAAATGGTCAAAATCAGATCCAGAAGAGATAGAGTACCGTTGGTTGAGATCCGGGTCGGGAAATTGACCGATTGAGCCAGTCCCAATGAGTTGCAGAAAGCGTTTGCTGAAGTGCCATGGCAGGTGAAGGAGGTACCCACTCCTCTCCAACTGGCATGATGACAATTTAAGTTACCACATATGAGTAAGAGGGAGGGTAGGACGAGGGAGCTCTTCCTTTTGTTACTTCTGCCACCAAAGATGGATGGAGGCTATATTTTCGTCTGTCTGTCTGTCTGTGAACATATCTCATAGTTATGGATGGATTTGGACGAAATTTGGTGGACAGGTTGGATGTGATAAGGAAGAATTGATTAGATTTTGGTGAAGATCCGGATACAATAATTTTTTTAAGTGATCCTTCACCATGAAGAGATGGAGCCAAAAACGATTTATAGCACGATATCTCAAGTTGTGGATGAGTTGGTTACATTAGCTCTTTTCAACCTTTTTGTTTTTGATGAACCTTCCCCTTGACCAAGCCAGTCCAGTCTCACTCTCCCCCTCTGACATGACTTCTCCAGCTTGATGAAGTGTATATTCACCATATTGTGAATCAGTTAGTCACCATGCAAGCAAATATTGTGTTTAATTTGGTCTTCGTGATTCTTCATTTCCCTGCCCTGGAGAAAAAAATAAGGAACAACATAGCAATACAGCCTCTTCTATGTACGTCTCATACAAAGAGCATGTATGATACACATACAGAGTATAGAGTATGAAACACGAACAAAGCAGTCGTGTCGGAAAAACTTTTTGAAATACGACTCTTCTCACCCTGCTTGATAAGAAGATTCAGTGGCTAATTTGCTGTTGGATTTCCCCTGCTGGCCTTTCAAACTGGGGGATGAGGGAATTTTCTAACGCTCCTTCCCCTCATCAAGCCGTCAACATCAGCCAAACAGTTTTGTTTTCTCATCTTGATGTCGATGACATTCCAACCCTCCCCCAGCCTATGAGAGATAGAAGTCGTCCCCATTTTCTCCAGTATGTCCGACGCTGCGGAGGTCAGCTTCTCATATTCAGCAACCTTCAATCGTGAAACCCAGAACTCGGTGTATAGCTCCTGATGAAATCGACTTTTCTGGAAGAAGTTGCTTTGCAGCTGATCATGATCTTCCTTTCCACTGATAGTTTGCTGAAAGAGATTGATCACCGACCCCCCCCCCCCCATAGAAGCTTCAAGATGCTTGGAATCTGCCCCTGGAAAAAGAAACTCAAGGTTCTCAGCCAGGGGCTGCAAGTGATCTACATTTTGCAATCTCGGGAGAGATCCACTTCTTCCCATCTGCGGTGAGTTATAAATTCCTTCAGTGCTGGAAAATCTGAGCAGTCATTCACATTCCGCTTCCAATGGGGAACCTTTTCTTGAAAGGATCAACTCGACTCGTCACTCCAAAGATATCACCATTCCGACCTTGAAGAGAAACATTCAAACGTCCAAGATGTTTGAAAACATTTTGGGCCAGCCCACCAATATCTGTCGTTTAATCCAACTGTAGGACATGGAGATGGACATGTACCCCACCCCAACTGTAGGACATGGACATGTACCCCACCCCATCCCTCTCCACATCACAGCATGGAGATGCTTTCAACATCAACAAGTGTTCCTCTTCCAGATCATCTGTGAGAACGATGCTTCTTCGTTTCATGCTGTTATCTCACAGTGACAGTCTCATCACCTCTTGAACTGCCTTTCGTCCACCGTTCAAACAAGGCAGTACGATGTTTTCGCGTCCGTGTACGGCCTCTTCTTGAGCATGAGGGTATGAGCTATTCGTAACGAGGTAAGGACCAACTTTTTCTCAGCTTGATCAGGGAAGCTCACGTGTTCCTCCAACAGTTTCTGCTGCTCAGAACATAAAAGGCACTGCGAAGATGAGTGTTTTTTGTTCTCTTCTTCTGGAGGCAGAAAAAAAATCCATAGCAGACGTAGTTCTTGGTCCATTTGCGCCGTTTCACCACTTGGACATGATGAAAGCAGCGACAGGAAAAACCGAAAACTGGGGGAAGAAAAGGACATAGAATCATCTATGATCATGACTATGAACATCGATAGATAAATACACGATTAGCAGGAGTAGTTCAACAAGTCGTGCAAGTCCAGGCTCAAGTCAGCCAAATATAACTCGATCAGATGAGCTCACCGCTACGGTTTCACTCACCCTTTCACTGACCTACCCCTGAATTCTCACTGATCGTCCCAGGGCGGGTCAGGCACCTCGGATGACGAGCACAGGGTTAGATGACATGACGAGAACAAGCAGATTAGATTTTGGAGTTCCAGAGATACAAAACGTGAACGACTCACCCTGGTCTCCGGTGGGGAGCATGCGATGCCATTCTTGCGCGATAACCGTTCAAACGTGGCATGTCGCTGCGAGCGAGCGGCCGCCATGTTTCAACACTTGACGCTCGACGCCTTCCCAACTCAGGAAGAGGAAGTTACCAACGCATTCCTACTTTCCCGAACCTTGGGAAAGGGAGCGCGAACTGAACAAAATAAGGAAAGATAGGCGAAATAAAAAAGCAAAATAAAGCTTGAATGCGAAAAGTTTTTGAATTTTGAAACGACTAACTTGCACGGCGGACCCTTCGAAAGCGAGTGCTGATTGCTATGCGCAGGGCGACGACAAGGCCTCCATTATCGGCCATCGGAAGGGATGGGCGAGTGAGCTGCAGGCCGCCACCTTGGCAGTGCAAAAAAAACAAAAAAAAACCCTCACTCCAAGTACACGGCCCTGGCCAGGATGTGGCAAGCATCCTGCTTGGGCATAGGAGCAAGAGTTAGCAGGATGGGTTTAGCTTCGTTCAACCGTCCTCATGGGGGCATGAGTCATCCTCCATGGGGCCCATGGACTAGTTAGTGGGAAAGTAGACTTCGATTTAGAATGGATTTGGGAGACATGGACTGACATGGAATGTGTAGTGGGGACGTAGATTAGCTACGTAGAATTAAAAGGAACGTGCATTAGAGTAAGGGACGACGAGGGAGCACGAGATAGTTAGGGGAACATAGGTAGAGTGTTGGTGTGAAAATAAAAGTGAAAGAAAGATGTATGATGAGTGAATGTGGGACAGCGGGCCATACACATTTTCATACATACACATTTTCTCATCATGAACGAGGAGCCTCCATGACGGGTCTTGCTATTGGCTCCATCAAGGCACGTGACGAAATATCGGAAGTTGTTGTTATTGCCTTAAGGACGCGGCTCTTGGACACATTTGTCCTTGTTTTGTCATAGACATCCACATACATACCCTGGTGATGTCTGGACCTGTCACAACGTTTACTTCCCCATATCTCCTCCCCCAATGTGTTTAAGTTTACTTGGAGAAAAGCCGGTCAAAATGACTGGTTGCCAAAACTTAGCACAACACCGCGGACTACAATACACACAGAATTAGATATTACATCCGATTAATTAATTTACATTTCAAACATGGCCTCCAAATCCAGTCGCCGACTGGGCGTCCTGCTCCTTCCTCGTCCTTCCTCAGTCCTTCCTCGGTACAAAGTCCTTCCTTGGCCCACCTGAGCTCCTGACCACTTACAAAGCTTTCGTCCGCAGCCTCATGGAGTACTGCTCTCCCCTCTGGGCTGGTGCTCCTGCCTCCCACCTTTCTCGGCTTCACGCTGTGGAAACCAAGGTATTTCGGATAATTGGCATCTCCCGCAATGAGACTGAGTCCTTGGGCCTCTCACTCTCTCACCACAGGCTGGTTGGTGGTCTTTCTGTCTTATACCGTCTCCTCTCCGGTCTCACCCCCCCCCATGCTCTCCCTGTGATTTGTCCCCACCACATTTCCGCAAGGTGCTCAAGATCCGCCGAACAACCCCCTTTTGGTAAAACTACTAAAATCACGAATCACTGCTCACCTGCACTCTTTCATTCCTCTTTTTCCGACCTTTGGAATAAACTCCCTCACTCTATTGAATCCAGGCTAACCCCCGCTTTCGCAGGGAAAATGGCCTTAAAATGCTTGCTGTTGTTGTACTCTATTCAATCCCATTCTTTCCTCCAGGCCTTCAAAACAGCTGTTCTCCACCACCTCTTATCATTCCCTTTCCAAATCCTCGATCTTTTCTCCCCCTCTTAATCCACCCAAGCCCACCTCCTTCAAATACCCTGCTTTCCTTCCTGAAAGTCACTATAATGTCCATCTTGTTTTCCCCGTGTTCCCCGCCCCATCCCTCTCCCTTCCACAGATCTCCTAATGTCTCTGTTCCCCACTGTTTTGTCCTTCCCACTCCCACCCCTCTTGTCTCATGTCCCCCTTGTTGTGCGTTGTGTGGTCGCTCTCATACGAGCCTCGACAAGATACACAAAATATATATATATATATATATATATATATATATATATATATATATATATATATATATATATATTTGCCACGATCAAATACCAGTTGTCGCCGGGAATACTGCGAGGGGGGGGGAGAGTGGTGAGAGGGAGAGGGGTGGGGGAGTGAGAGAGGGGGAGTGAGGAGGTGCAGGAGGGAGAGTGGGGAGGTAGAGGGGGAAGGAAAAGAGGGAGTGGGAGAGAGGAGGGATGGGTGAGTGAGGAGGGGTAGGTGAGTGAGGAGGGTGGGGGAAGAGATGGCAGATGTGCGGTGAATGGCTAATTACAATTCATACTGTCTCATCAAAATGATTCTGCATAGAATAACAGTGAAGATGGAAACAAAATAATGTCTGAAATGCATTTTTATACTGGCCATCCTATAAATACTGCCCAGACGTGTCCGGAGAAAAACTCCCGTCCGAACATAAGCACCACCCGCACACATTTAGAGACAAACTCCCATTCGGAGATAAATACTATCCGGACATGTCTGGAGACAAAGACCACCCGGATATAACCACCGTCCAGACACGTATGGAGATAACCACTGTCCAGATACAGAGAGAGAGAGGGAGAGGTGGGAGGAGGGTGCTGCACTGCATTGGGAGGGAGTTTAGCAAGGGTGGGACAAAGAGAGAGAGAGAGAGGGGTGGGGGTAGCGGAGTTAGCAGAGACAATATGTTATACTTCATGAACAACACACACACACACACACACACACACACACACACACACACACACACACACACACACACACACACACACACACACACACACACACACACACACACACACACAGTTATATTAGCCATTACAACAGTAAAGCCAGTTACGACGCTTGATGTATTTTTTTAAAAAATTCACCTTCAGATGTTAAAAATCAACTTGAGTAATCCCCCAACAGCCAACATTTTATAAATGTCTGTCTCTGCCCTTGGGCGGGTTACAAGTTCACAAAATCACATTCTCCTCCCAGAAGAAAACCCTTGTGACTCAGTCTGCCTGCTTGTTTAGCACGTAAAGTATTGTGATCCATCTGAAGGAGAAATGCAAACCAACCGGTTGTCCTTGTGAAAGGTTTTTTGAAACCACAAGGTTTTTGAAACCACACTTTTCAAGGTATAGTAAAGGAGTCACAGTTTCAGATGAAGGAATAATGAAATTATTTTGCTAAATACATCACAAATAATATTACAATGCATTTCGTTCATGTACCATTCTCAGAAATATTACTTGTCCAGCGATAGTAAGAAAATACTGAGGACAATTCTTCTCCGTCCATTGGTAGCACAAAGCTGCGGGGTCGCATCGTTGACCGAGGGTGAAGTTGAAACACCGATGTAATACCCTCTGTAGGTTCGGGTAAGAATTTGTAATTTGTTCATGGTGCCGGCACCTACTCTTCGAGAAGGACACCATGGGATCTTTAAGGTCCAACAACTCATGCCAGGTGGCACGTCCATTCTGGAGACGGCACACACATTGATGAATCACCCTACCTGTGAAACACCAGGAGGAGGACGAGGAGCAGATTGGGACCACACTCTGTGCAGAGCGTTGGTGCTGCTTAAGCAGTCTCCTTGGCTATCGGGCACAATCCTGGACGGGTCGTCACTCCAACACAGGATACCAACAAGCTGGAACTCATTTTGCTGACCTCGGAAAGATGACAGGTTGAGTTAACCCTGTCAACAGCTCAACAGTAGTTCAACAGCTGAACGGGATTTGAACTCAGGACCCGAGGATCCAAAGCCCACCAACCTAACCATAAAGCCAACACCAGGTTGTTGTGTGAAACACCAGGATGGGACTTTTTAGCCGGGTAGGGATTCAAACCCATGCTACACAGCTTCGAGGCTCGTGTGCGTCCTCCAAGCCATCCTGTCAGCCACTTGGGAGGATAAAATTGCTATACTCTCATATTTTCACAGAAAAGTACAGAATGTTCAGAAGAGTTCCAAATATATATATATGTATATATATATATATATATATATATATATATATATATATATATATATATATATATATGTATATGTATATTTGTATGTATATATACATAATTATACATGTAAATATACAAATATAAAAACATATATGAATACATACATATATGGGACATTTTCACAAAAGCGGGTCAGGTAACGGTAAAGACTGTCCGAGAATTTTTATCAAGCATATTTTGCCCAGTCAGTGCAGAGGCCTCATGGTGATCCTGCGTTGCTGACGTCGTTCGAACTTTTTTCTCGGCCTTATAAAGGGTTCAAGCATTATTTCGAGAATATCAAAGAAAGTTGATTTTTGAGTTTGTTCTTTACCGTTACCTGACCCACTTTTGTGAAAATGTCCCATATACAGGGTGGCCCGAAAGTTACTTTACCCCTGATAAATTTCTCGCACTTCCCTCCATCCCTTCCCCTCTGCCCTCGCCCCCTCGCCCGCCATGGTATGTGGAAACACTGACTCAGAAATATGATGGAGCACATACAGATACAATGACAAGTTAATTATTGCAAGTACTGTACAATAAAACTTGTATATTAAAAGAGTTCAAGAACAATGCTTCACTGGGAAGGGGTAAAGTGACTTTCAGGCCACTATATATATATATATATATATATATATATATATATATATATATATATATATATATATATATATATATATATATATATATATATATATATATATATATATATATATATATATACAGTATCTCACAAAAGTGAGTACACCCTTTACAAAAATGTACATATTTTGTTGTAACTTTTTACTTAGATGTATTATAAACACAAGACTCAAAGAAATGATAGAGTAGACATTCTGTCATACATGTACAGGCCCAAAACATTTATTTAGTGGAAACAATGTGGCATACTGGGCATATCTGTGAAAAGGGGGGGGGGGCAACAAAGGTGAGTACACCCGATGGACTCTCACATTGAAGTGTTATTGTTTTCAGTATTTTTTATGACCACCATTGTTTTTGAGCACAGCAGCTATTCTACTCGGTATGGAGTTGACCAGTGTTCCGCATGTCGCTGCTGGGATCCTGTTCCACTCCTCTGCAATGACTTCTCGAAGTTGCGTGATGTTGGACACCTTTCGTCCCTCAACCTCACATTTCAGGATGCCCCACAGGTGTTCTATTGGGTTTACATCAGGTGACATGCTTGGCCACTCCAACACATTGACCCGACTTCTTCAGAAAGGCAGTTGTCTGCTTGGAACGATGCTTCGGATCATTATCGTGCTGAAATACAGCTCCTCTACCAAGTTTTCGCAGGGAGGGTAACATCTTCTCCTTCAGGATGTCATGGTACATCGTAGAATCCATGTTTCCCTCGATGAACTTGAGCTCTCCAGTACCGGCAGCACTCATGCATCCCCAAACCATGACACCACCACCACCACCACCATGCTTGACAGTACGGATAACGCACTTGTCTTGGTACTGTTCCCCAGGTCGCCGCCAGACACGCTGCACTCCATCAGATCCAAACAAATTGATCATCGTTTCATCAGACCAGAGGACATGTTGCCAGTAGTGCAGGGGCTTGGATTGATGTGCTTCAGCAAACTGTTTGTGAGTTTTCTTGTGGATCTGCTTCAGGAGAGACTTGCACCTTGGACGACGCCCATGCAACCCGACATGATGGAGTGTGTGACGTATGGTTTGCGCACTCACAGACTGGCCAGAAGCTGTAGAAATCTCTTCAGAAATCTTGGCAGCACTTTGTCTTGGAGGACTAGATTCTGAACTTGGCGAACAGTACGTGGAGTCATCTTTTCTGGTCTGCCCTGGCGAGCACAACTCATTGTTGTACGCTTCTTGGAGAACCTCTGGATGACCTTGCCATGGTGTTGGGGATTACTTTCAAAGAAGCACTGATCTTGTATCCTTGGCCATCTTTATGTTTGGCAACGATTCGATCTTTGGCATCTTTCAAGAGCTCTTTACCATGAGGAGCCATGCTGCTTTCTCAATGGCGATTGGTACAGTATTTCCTGTGCAATTACTCATTCAGCAAACAGATAAACAATTACTGCATTGAGTTCACTTCTTCACTTTTAACATACCAGGGAGTTTGCATCTCTATGGACATTATTGTTTGGTGTATTGTTTGGTGCATATTTCTATCTTTAACACTCTTTGATTTAAATATGCAGAAAATGATGAAAATGGAAGCTGGTTTACCATGCTTGACTTACTTCTTGTGCAGACAATAGTAGGGGTGAACTCACTTTTATGCCTCCTCTTTCAGAAATATTTGTAATATGCCACATTGTTTTGATGGAATGGCAGTTTTGTGCCTGCATACATATTGCAGAATGTCGACTCTGTCATTAACTTTAAGGTTTTGCTTCCAGCACAGCTACTTAAAAAGTTACACTGAATTATTTACATATTTGTGAGGGGTGTACTCACTTTTGTGAGAAACTGCATATATATATATATATATATATATATATATATATATATATATATATATATATATATATATATATATATATACACATACACATATATACACACACGCATATGTATATATACATATATATATATACATATATATATATATATATATATATATATATATATACATATATATATATATATATATACATATATATATATATATATATATATATACATATATATATATATATATATATATATACATATATACATATATATATATACATATATACATATATATATATATATATATATATATATATATATATATATACATATATATATATACATATATATATATATATACACTATCCCTGTGTCGTAAGAGGCGACCAGCGTTGCGTCAGGAAGGGCATCCGGTGTAAAACCTGTGCCAAATCATTATGCGGATCATAACGGATGATCCGCTGTGGCGACCCCTCGCGGGAGCAGCCGAAAGAAGAACAAGAAGAAGAAGATATATATTGTTGCGGATTCCGCGCCCGCTGGCGTGCTGACGGCCACGTAACTCGAATCGCGGCACGTCGCCCACCGGACGGACAATCCAGTCGTGACCCTCTCGGACTAACGCCGGGAACCAGTCACAGGTGGACCTTTCGGTCTCACCGCGATCAAGCCAATCAGCCCACGTGTGGGATAGGTTTGCTCGCCAAATTCGACCTACCTAAGTACCCACGCGGAGGGTAGACCGGGCGATCGCACCTCGCCGCAGGTCGACTTCGGACACTTTGGACACGGACACGGGCCACGGGCCACTTCGGACATCAGAATAACCGAGCGGTGTTATCGTTGACCTCGACGGTTCGATTAATTATCGGGCGTATTCAGCCCACTACCAACCCTTTACGTGAAGCAAGATGAGGATTCAATGAAGGAAATGACGAAGCGAAGCGGGAAACAGTTCAACACAAAGCACATTTATTCGCGGCACACGGGAAACACACATATACAATTCCACCAAAAGCACACAGAAAAGAAAAACACAATTCAATTTACACAAAAAGCAAATGCGACAATGCGAGGACACAATGCAGAGCTAATACCGACTACCGAGCACACGGCAACACTTATACAATTCTACTTCACAGACGGCGCCGACAACACATACCCAAAACCAAGAAAAGAATACCCTCAAGGATGAGGCGGGCCTGAGGCCGAGACCGGGTCGGCCTACCCGTCTGGTGATGAGACGCGGAGCGGCGATGGCGCCTCAACTCCGCGGGCCCCGCGGACAGTGTTTGGTAGGGGGTGGGAAAGGGGCCCCCTTGGTCGCACTATCTCAGCGCGGGGGGAAACAGGAGGGGGTTGCTGATGCTCGGGGTATAGAGGATTTTTATTGTCCCGCGACGAGCGTCTCCACCTCGGCCAGGTTGCGCTGTCGGCCTCCCTGGGGTGCAGCTCCCTGCACGACGCGAGCACCCCCTCGTCTGCCCTCGCCGCCTCTCCACAGCTCCGTCCCCTCCGTTCCGACTCCAACGCACACGACGACCAGCTCCTTCTTGCCAACTCCACCGCCCGCGAAGTCTTGACTCTCTGTTTCCGACTCTCCTACTCTCCTACTCTCCGCCTCTCTTACTCCTCTCTTACTCTCTTCCTCCTACTCTCCTACTCTCCTACTCTCCTACTCTCCTACTCTCCTACTCTCCTACTCTCCTACTCTCCTACTCTCCGACTCTCCGACTCTCCGACTCTCCGACTCTCTTCCTCTGGACTGACGAACACAGTCCTTTTATCAGCCCCGTAGCCTCGCCCTCTCCTCTTTGACGCCCTCCCTTCGACCTTTCACCTCGCTCCCCATTGGCCCGAGAAAAAGTGGGCGTGAAGGCTTTTTGATCCATAAATTTGCATATATCGATCGCCCTGGGGGCGGGGCCAATTCGCCCCTCGCTCACCGATTGGACGGCAAGAAGTGGGCGTGTGTCGTTTTTGATCCGTTTTTGAAGCACAAAATCCGTGATTTTGTACACGCTGTTCGGCGCGCGCCCTGCACGAGTCCAACACCGGTACCCACAGCGGGGCAAGAACGGTGGCGATGCTACGGTTGCGAGGTGTGACGTGAAGGTCGTGGCGGTTGTGGTGAAGCGGCGTTGTGGTTGGTGGTGGTAACAATGGCGGTTGGTCCAAATTAAAGATAGTAAAAGAAAAACGGCTATCCTGAAGAGTCGCAGCACGCATGAATGACATGTATTCCCACTAGGCAACGGGTTTGGGCCTAACTACACATGTACTTACCGAGATACCTCACCTAAGGGACCTGAATGGTGGTTTGCGAATTTGGTAACCACAACAATATGTATACATACACACAAAATATATACTGTATATATACGTATACATCCACACAAAATATATACTGTACATATATATATATATATACTGCATATATCTCTATTATAATATCAAGCTTGCACACTAAAAACTCGGCTC
>NC_140974.1:66105679-66178179 GCF_056783735.1 Eptatretus burgeri | reverse complement strand
GATACCATATCGAGTAATACCTCGTATGAAAGCGCTTGATAAGTGCTTTCCAGATCTGTCAAAAGTTTGACGCCATGACATCATTTGATGACGTCATGACGAAAAAACGGATTTTTCATGAAAATTTTATTTCCTCAGTTCTCATCAAAATTTCTTGATATTTCATGTGCAACGGTCCTGGAGAGACCATTAGCCGTACGAAAATATAAAGGTGAAGGTCAAAGGTCAAGGTCACAAAAAGGTCAAGCATCAAGGTCGACGAAACCGTAATTTTTTGAGTGACTTTAATCGAATAAATAAGTCACTCATGTTCACATTTTGGCAAGATACTGGTCACCCTGTGGGTGACACTGGTTTTTTGTTTGTTTGTCTGTCTGTGAACTGGATATCTCAAAAGGTTATGGATGGATTCAGACTAAACTTCATGGACAGGTTGCGTGTGTGATATGGGCAAATTAATTCGATTTTGGTGAAGATCCGGATCCATTTACGAGATATTAAAAAAAAAAAATTTAAGCGATTCTTCACGATTGAGTGATAAGGCCAAAAACGATATATATCACGATGTATCAAAAAGTTATGGACGAGTTTTGATAAAACTTTGTGGATGAGTTGGTTAAGTGACAAGAACAAGTCGATTCGATTCTGATTTAGATTCGGATCCAAATCTGGCCTATTAGTGGGATACAAAATGTAAACGGTTCAGCCTGGCAGTGGTACCCGCTCTTCCTTCTGCCGTTGTAGTTAATCCTGTGATGTTTTGCACCTTGTCAAGAGAAAGAGAGCTCAGGAGCTCCGGAATCATCTTGGAGAGCAATCTTTTTGGGCGGTGATGACCTTCTTTCACTTGAAGTGGAACGGTCCATCCGTGACTGGACCATCGCTGGTTGGCAGCGAAAGGACAAGACGTGACCTGTGTGGTGCAGCTCATCCCGAGGAAATGAAAAAGGAGGTATCAGACTTTGAGTGTCATCGTTGATGCCCAACGTAACCGTTGCCATGACACGTTTGATCTTAGCTCAAAGACCAAGAATTGATACCTTTTGCAAGCCTCAGTAATTCAGGCCATTTTGAACACTTCAAGTGGCTAATTTATTATTTCGGTAATGTCAGAATTATAATCTTTACCTCTGGAAAATATCCACATTGATCATCTTAGTTTCAGACACAGTATACATGTATTGTGCTTTAATCTATATGTTCTACAAGAGGTGTGTGTGTGTGTGTGTGTGTGTGTGTGTGTGTGTGTGTGTGTGTGTGTGTGTGTGTGTGTGTGTGTGTGTGTGTGTGTGTGTGTGTGTGTGTGTGTGTGTGTGTGTGTGTGTGTCACCAGACTTCTCAGAGAAGGTTGAACAGGCCTTCGTCAAACTTTCAGAGGTTTAAAACCTGGTGTTGGCTTAATGGTAAGCGTGGTGTGCTTGGGATCCTGGGATCCTGAGTTCGAAGCCCCTTTCCGCTGAATTTAACACCAGGATGTTGACTCAGCCTGTCATCCGTCCGAGGTCGGTGAAATGAGTACCAGTGTACCAGCCAAAAGGCTGCACACAAAGGGAAGGGGTATCGATGGATTGATTAAATCTGGTATTGGTGTGGCACAGGCATGATGGGCCGAATGGCCTCCTCATGCGCCTTAATTCCTTGTAATTCATCAGTGAGTGCCGGGGAATGTTTTCGGCTAAAAAAAAATGCTTTGAAAATTTTTGATGAAAAAGTTGGATTTTTGTGCAATATATATATTTTTTAATCTGTCTGTAATATCTAAGGCTTTGTAGTTATGTGAAAAGTAATTCTAAATGATCCCTGACCCCATTACTTAATGGGTAGAGGGTAGTGTTTTAGACCCCCACCCCCAAATTATTATTTTTTTTAATTCTTCAAAATGCCAACCAGATTACAGGAACCAGCTACGGGCAACGCCGTGTACCCTTGCTCGTTATAAATATAGAACATTGTGTTCATAACAGGAACTATTTCATAAAATCCTTCGTTTATAATTTTTTGTCAAATATGAGGAAGGAGCTATACCTGCGGTGAGTTCAGATGACGACCAGAAATACCTTTTGTGATGTTGAATATGTGATGGTGGTGTGGAAGAAAAATAATTATATTCATGTACTCTCAATTATAATTGTTGCTGGTGCTTTATAAATCTAATTTTTATGTTATAGTCCAATTGGCTGTCAGTCATGTTTCCCTTTACCCAAGAGTGTTTTGACCTAAATGTTGATAAAAGGAATGTCTTACTATGAAACAAGGTGACCTGGTTGATAACACTGCAACTTTTGCCATGATTATGTCATTCGCTTTCACCCAGTGGACACGTATTGCAGTTTGAGTTATTTTGCCTAATGCTTATCAGCGAACCCTGTAGTTCTCCCCTCCCATTCTTTGGAATGTCAAGTTGTGTATAAGAAGAATTGTTTCGGGCTTATGTTTCAGTGAAGTCCATTCGAATGTTTCAGTGAATCATTCAATGTTCTTCCTCCGTATACACGAAATTAAAGATTCTCCTTTCGTATGCTGATCCAATTTGTGGAAAGTTGAGTTATTTTCCACCACAATTTTGGTGACTCCGGTGGGACCTGAACCCCGGCAGGACTGGGGACAGCATCATCTGGCATAACAGCAAGCAAGTGGCCACTTAAGATGTTTGCTCTTACTTCAGATCGGATGCTGCATCTCTCAGCCAAACGGGTAACGTGGTACTTCATTGATAGGAGAGGTATACAAGCAGAACCTTTAGTGATAGGCCTGAGAGTATCCTGCGGTTCGAGACCGCTTAAGCCTTCGGGACTGAACAGAGATCAGAGATCTCTCCACGGGGAGGGGGGGGGGGAGTTCGAGTCTCCGCCGTACCTTGAGCGAGTTCGGTACTCGGCTCACTGTGCTGTACTTGGTACAGCAGGCAGAGGGGAAAAGGCCTGTCCCCTCTGGCCAAAAGGGAGGGGGTTGGAGTCCCACCTCCGCAAAGAGAGGCGTTCGAGGCCCAGCTCACTGTGTGATAAAGTGTGATTGTGTGTGAGGGTTATGTGGTTCGAACTAACAGTACTATATAGTTACTTTATTACAGTGCTGAACAGCATTTGTTGTATTATCGCCATATTGAAGTGCATATTTCATGGTATTTGTGACCTGGTAACGATTTTCAGGATGGGAAATGCTGGTGGAAAGAGTGATGAGATCGGGTATGCCGAAGCAACCTGCCCCAGGCCACGCAGAGGGACATGCGCGAGATATATGTTCGATAAATACGGACCTGATTCTGTGAGAGACGTTGCAAATTGGTCCGTTTGGACGAAGAATAGTAAATTGCCTTTTCCTGAGAATGGTACTTTTGATCGGGATTGTTTGAATCACCTGAGGAAAGTTTTGAAGGAGAAGGGAAAAGCCAAAAAGACCTCAAGGTACGTTCCCATTGCGAGATTACCCGGGGGCCGGATTACCGTGCAAGCAATATATCCGCCATGGGGTTCCGAGTTAACGACCATTGCCAACGAGATGCCGAAGGTACGGGAGGATCCGCAAAAGTTTCAACGAGAGTTGCGTGTGATTGTGGAATGCTATCAACCGACTTATGTGGACATGAATATTTTGTTGAAATTGATTGTGCCCGAGGGGTTACTCCGACAATTGAAACAAGTCGCGGGATGGCCAAGTGAAGCGCCCGGAACCCGAGACGAGCTCATAGAACATGTAAACAAGCTCATTGACGCGGTGACGGAGATAGCACCACTCAAAACAGATTGGGGGAAAATACAAGCGTGCAAACAACGCTCATCCGAAGATCCGTTGGAGTACCTAGAACGGTTACGGAGTGTGTATCAGCGTCACTCTGGATTAAAAGATGAAGAAGGCGTCTCGTTCGCTCATGCATTTATCAGTGGGTTGGCAGCAAAATTTCAGAACCAGGTCAAGCGAGTGTGTATCGGCTGGGAATCCAAGGATGCGAAGGATCTGATGCCTTATATAACCCATTGCAGTTCATTGATCGAACAGCGTCATGCTGAGACGGAGGCTAAACTGATGCCGAGCCAGATAAACGGGCAAGGAGAATGGGCAAGTGGGAGAACGAATAAGTGTTATGAATGTTTGTTGAGTTCCCTGTTTGGATTTCTGTTTGTTCATTGTACTCACTGGAAGTTTGCTTGCCGTGAAACTGTTGCGTTGTTATTGTGTGGAGGTGTTACGGATTCGTAAATCCTATAGTTTTGCATTAGGGAGTTACCTCTTTGGACGGATTTGTGAATGCAATGTGATTGGAAATGTGGAGTTTTGTGTTAAGGACGTAAGTTGAGTGTCCCAACCTGGAATTCTTGTGTGTTTGTATTTATATCTGATTTGTATGCGCACTGATTTGCATTGATCTGCATGTGAGTACTAAGTTAGAGTGCAGGGTGGATGTCATTGAGAGTGTTTTAAGACCAGATTGAGAGGTGTGTGTGTGTGTGTGAATTCAATCTTGGTGAAAATCTGAATTAGAAGCGATTGTGAGCTCGATAAGGAACTGAAGATTACTGTACGATGTCATACATGAGTGTCTTGTTAGAAATGATATTGCAACAACTAAAGAAACTTCAGGCAGAGAGTTAAAGCAGCCTGGTTGTTCGTGGTTTGGTTACTTGCTCATGATGAGACCACTTTGGCTTGGGGCCACTTGCTTGGTGCTGATAAAAAAAAACCAAGGTCACGAACCTCCCTGAACGGGCCAACACTAAACTGGAACATCTGTGCTTTACCGGCAGGGAAGTGAAGTCCATTTAGGAGACTCGCTATCGCCGGCATTATGAGATAAAATTGGTTAAATAGCGCTTTGTTCAGTACTGATGAAATAAATTGATGAAAAGTGGGAATTTGCCTTCAAAGACTCAGCCCGGCAAGCCTGAGGTCTTACAAGCAGCTGTTCTTACTGCTAGACAAGATTTATGGGTACTGGAACACCCCCCCCCCATTCAATTAATATGTGGATTCAAGGGGGGGGGATAATGCCCCAGAGAAAAAAATGGCCCCAAAATGTGAGTGCTGTTGTCCAAAAAAAACTCGCGTCTCTCAAGTGTGTGTGTGTGTGTGTGTGTGTGTGTGTGTGTGTGTGTGTGTGTGTGTGTGTGTGTGTGTGTGTGTGTGTGTGTGTGTGTGTGTGTGTGTGTGTGTGTGTTTCACCCACAGCACAGTTGGAAGGGTGGGGGCTACTGTTTTGAAATGCACATACGTGTGAGAAATGTTTACAAAATTTTGACTTGAATCGAAACCATTGTACTAGAAATGTGATCGAAATCTAGAAATGTGATTTAATCGATTTGGAATGATTTTTAAAGTGATTTGATGATTTTTTTTAGCACATTGAGTGATTCACAGATGATGCATGGTCCCTCGGATGGACGTTAAACTTGGCGTGCTGTCTTCATTCGTCTGTGAATGTTAAAGTTCATGGATGACATTGGTTGATGGATGTTAAAGACAAATTCCTGCCAAAACTACTGCTGGGAAGGCAATGGCAAACAACCCAGTGTAACCCTTTGATCGAATCAGGCAGGCAAAATTAATTGCATATATGAATGAAATAATGTTACCTCTTCCAACGATTGATCTGTTAAGCAAGTACATCAAGTGGTGAAGAAAATTGGGTTAAAATCCAGACAAAGCACGTGCTCCTGAGATGGCTCGTGTACAGACTGGCTGTCCTTAAACACACAGCAGTTGCAGGCCTTATCAAAAGAACATTCCAATCCTTTGCCTGCCAAGGTCGAGCTTTCTGTACAGGAAGCGGACAGGAAAACATATCTGTTGTCTTTATATTGGCCTCTATCTGTCAGGGTAAATTCACAAGATTTAATTGGACAATTTTATTTATTGTGATATTGATAGACCATAAAGCTGTTTAAGTGAAATTGGATAAATATTGCACTCAAAATGTGGAGTTTTAACCTAATGGTCATCTGGAGTAGCCAATCAGGAGAAAGAGGGACCAGTTGGGAGCTAGCAGCAGGTATCATGTCATGATGCTCACAGCAGTTCAAATCTCCCATGCTTCCCCCACAACAGTGATAAACATTATTTGGGGAAAAGATGGGGAAGGTTCTCCCGAGATAGCTACATGTATGGACCGAGAGTTTTGAGCTGCAATTTAAATGCTATTCGCCTGATGAATCATCTTTGACAAATGATTTGACAATTTTTGTACACCTGTTTAAAAACAGAGGTTTAAACTGTATTTATTTGTTTTCATAAAGGAATGGATTTCTATTTAAAAGGTCAGAGGACGTGACTAGATGGCTCGTGTATGTGTGCTGGTTATATTGCAGCATGTTGCTGTTTTGGTGAGAGAGAAGTGGATAAGATGGACAATGTCAGAGATTTAAAATGTTGATGGAATTCTGAATAGTGATGAGAGAGGTTGGTTACACATTATTTTTCTGAGATATTTCAGCTCCATTGACCATGAAAGAAATGGATGCTCATCATATTGATGAAACAATATTAGCATTTGGTATAAATAAACTGTTTGGAGAAATTTTGTATTTCTTAACCATATTATCAAGTTTTGTTCCCAAATGTTTCCAAATGGACGCTCTGCAGCCGAAGTGTGGTCCGCAGCTCGGCAACTCGATGTCAAGGCCGAGCGGCGTGGAACTCTTACCATGGGGAAGTTCGCAGAGCTGAGAGCCCGAGAAAGACTTCCAAAAGACACCCTGTGATGACAATGATTGTCATGCTACTTGTTTAATTGGTGAAATTATAACAAGTGATACTCGTAATAATGTCTGCATGCACCGGGTTTGTTGTCACATGCATAAACATGGGGAACAGTTAGCAACTAATGGGAAGTTGTGTGCGGTAACTTAGTTAATTACTTTCAGACTCAGCTCATTAAAAAAAAATAAGAAAAGGAAACTCATTGAGAATGTTGGAGGCACATAATTTTTGTGTTCATTGTGTCTTTTCCTCCATGACGATTCATCATGGTATTCGAACCATCATGTTTCTTTTGTTTATAATTAATATTAACTTTTGTTTTGAGATTACAAATTGAGAAACCTTTTATCATACAAGTCTCGTAATCCTAATTTAAATGTATTGGGGTCTTCAAGTGACAGAGTATTCTCCCTATCTGTTTTTCCTAAATTCTTCTTGAATGGATCGAAATTTGCGGAGTAATTAGAGTCCATATCATTAAACCAGTAACTTGGGACACATGTGAATGATTGGTTATATCACAGTAAGGTTATTGATAACTTGTAGTGATTGATTGATATATTGTCGATCACTGTAGCTATGTTTCCTAAATCGATCTGTTAATTGAGGGTCGGGAAAAGTTGCTGAGAATTGAATCGAGATAATATATTAAGTTGAGGTACTTACAAAATATTGAGAGGGTCTCTGTTATTAAATTGATCGACAGATTGGTCAACATTACATGTTAGGAATCATAAGTTAACTGCAAGGGGAAATCAAGTTATGAGGGAAAGCAGCATGGTATTTACATAACCATAATGCAGAATTGCTGGAAGAGTGGCTCGACCAACAGCAATTATGAAATCAATTAATGAAATTAGGAATTGTGCCATGTACTGTAAATGCTTCCATATTTTGTTGGAAAAAAAAGGATAAACGAGAATTATGCGGAGTTCAGAAGGTATTACCATGTGAAATGAATGCTAAACTGGTCAGAGTGTAAGAATTATATTATTGAAAAGAGTGCGATGACGCCACAAGCCAATTTAAATATTGCCTGTTTTATTTGTTTTCTGATTAATTAGACAGGTGCGTGATTTTTGATTAAGTGGTACTTCTTGTACGTTTACTTAAGTAAGTTGAGGTATGTCTAACACTGACTTGACCATCTTTCATCAGCACAGAAGTGCTAAGTTAGCTGGGAAAAGAAATACTGGCAATTGATCTGGAACTGCTTGGGAATGAAACTGTGGATTGTTTAGCAGATTATGATTGCAAATGTTAAAATGGTAACTGTGCAAAATCGAATCGCTTTGGATTCGGTACTTGCTCCAAAAAAAAGAGGAACCTGTCCTCTTGTTGGGTTTGATTGTTGTACTTATCGCTCAGACAAATTAAAGTACATTGAAGAAGAAGCAGTAGCTAACTTTCATAATTATTGTACAGATGATGGAATATATTTCTTGACTAGAAGGGATTTTTTTTGAAGGATGATGAAAATAATTGTCGATTGCAAATTGGAACCCTGATAAAGACTGTTGCCCTTTCTACATGGAAATAGCAAATGAGATGAATGTTTTTGAGTGCACATGCAACTGAGATTTCTGTATATTTTTAGCCTGTCGTTTTGGTGCGAAAAACAAGGAAAGGAAAGGGATAGAATTTTGATATCACATATAATGCAAGTTAAATGCTTCTATAAGAACCTTAGTCAGTCTTATTGAAATAAATGAGCCCATGATGTTTATTAGTTGGTGTTTAATCGAGGCTTAACCTTGATTTTGTTTGTTTCGGAGTGTTGAGAGCAGTTGAACTATGCAGTGTACGATTTCGTCTTATGAAGCTTTGGAAGAACTTCCACCGAAAGATTGGACGATGGGGGGAACCCAGATTTGGGTGATTGGGCATTCAACACATGATCATGACACTACCCCCTTCCCGAGGAGATAAGATGAGCATGTTAAAGAAAAAGGGAAAGAAAAGAAAAACCCACTGAAGAGAAGGTTGGATAAGTCAAACCACAGCAAGGCAAAGACTTGATGTCGCTGTTGCATGGTGCCTGCCTGGAGGAATGTCCCCAACCACACTCGCAAATTGCTGCTCTGCAGATACATCGTTAACTTGCCGTGGTTGCACAATACACAACAAAGGCCCTGAAGGTCCACATGGCGAGCCATCTGCAACATGTGTTCAATGGTGCGGGTGGGGCTCGTGCAGCCATCGCGGCTGCCTCCAACGTGCACAGCTCGCTTGGTGAATCAAACCTGATTGCACAAACTGCTGCTACGAGGCCCCAAACTCTTCTGGGGCTGGATCTCTGGGTCACCTCTCGAGTCCTTTTCATCTCCTTCAACTCGGTGTCGGGCCCAAGCTCGTACCTGCCAAGATCTACCTTCTCTGCAGCTCAAGGAGTGCCTGGACTGTGTTTCCCGTTGGATGCTGCTCTATCTACACCATGACCTGCTTATCTTCTGGCCTCGGGTAGCATGTCTTTTCGATATGTGACACCTGCTGATGAACAGGCCATTAATTAAATGGAAACACACACACTAACCTGGCTGGGACACTATTGAAATGGTCGTCTTCCAGCATTCTTCTCCTATGAGCACTCGCTGCCATTGTTGATTGAACTTGTGTAACGGATATCTTTTCTCCTCTAGGAACGTTGTATGGTGATCATGTGTAATATAGTTATTCAAATTTTCCTGATCGGGGAAAAAGGGGGGAATGCGGAAGAAAAATAATTATATTCACGTACTCTCAATTATAATTGCTGCTGGTGCTTTATAAATCTAATTTTTATGCTATAGTTGAATTGGCTGTCAGTTATATTTCCCTTTACCCAAGAGTCTTTTGACCTAAATATTGATAAAAGGAATGTCTTATTATGAAACAAGGTGACCTGGTTGATATCACTGCAACTTTTGCCATGATTATGTCATTCGCTTTCACCCAGTGGACACGTATTGCAGTTCGACTTCTTCTGCCTAATGCTTATCAGCGAACCCTGTAGTTCTCTCCTCCCATTCTTTGGAATGTCAAGTTGTGTATAAGAAGAATTGCTTCGGGCTTATGTTTCAGTGAATCATTCAATGTTCTTCCTCTGTATATACGAAATTAAAGATTCTCCTTTGGTATGCTGATCCAACTTGTGGAAAATTGAGTTATTTTCCACCACAGTGGGAAGAGGGTACCATCGACCTC
Organism: Eptatretus burgeri; assembly: GCF_056783735.1. NCBI lineage: Eukaryota > Metazoa > Chordata > Myxini > Myxiniformes > Myxinidae > Eptatretus > Eptatretus burgeri. The sequence goes on along the minus strand of NC_140974.1, from coordinate 66,168,306 downwards.
ACAAAGAGAAAACACACATGAACCTTTACATGAATCGACAGTAGCATGAACGGCATTTTATGATCGGTCTTTCTCATCATCAATGTCCTGAGCTCAACAAAGGTTTGGAATTGTCTTCTTATGCTTTTTGATATCACTTGACTTTTTAATTGGCTTCAAATGCTTTGTGATGTATCATGTGGTTGTGATGCCATGGGCTTCAGGTGGTTTATGATGTCACGTTGTGATTTGTCACATCACGTGTGCTGATTATGGGTAGCACATGCCTGTGAGGGACTCACTTGAGTCTGAGATGGTTTGCCTGTGACAGAATTATAGGTCACGTGTTTGCTGGTCTGTGTATGTTTGTACTTCACCCATGACCCGCTCAGCCCTTTCAATTCCTTTAAACTCCCCACTATTTTTTCTTTCTTGTTTGTGTTTCTCAAGTCACTTCCCCAGTTATTCAAACGCATGACCGTGAAAAAGGAGGATTAAATTATTTTTTGAACTCCATCAATACCATGAGGTATATCTCAGCACCATGAGGTATATCTCAGCACCATGAGGTATATCTCAGCACCATGAGGTATATCTCAGCACCATGAGCAGGGGTGCAAATTAATGGCCGCCCGGTCGCCAATGGCGCCTAACTTTTGTGCTGGGCGGGTGCACAATATTGCCTTACCTGCCCGGCTGGTGAATCACCGGTGATTCCTGTTATTTTGTACAATTTGTACTAGCTTCTCGACTCGTTTTCTCAACTAGAACTACTGTTTTTGTCCGCAAAAAAAATCCGTAGAAATCAGCGGTAATTCTGCGGCGGCCATTTTGTCTGTTTTCATCTTGTTCCAAATCATGTGAGATTGCGCGAGATTTGACGGTTTGGCGCGGTTCGGGCGCATTTTCTCGTGCCCAGGTAAGTTCAGTGTTGGGCACAAAAGTGATAATCCGATAACAGATAATTATCGAAGTGAACTTTTTTATCGGAAGTTCACTTCCATTTATCGTTATCGGACCAGTTAACTTCCGATAACTCGATTTTTTAGTCCGATAATGTCCGTTAATTTTTTGTCCGATGACATTTTAATCGTTACCAGGTCGCATTTCGCCGAACTAATTATCAATGAGGAGAAAAATGTACATGATTATAGATTACTTGTTTTACAAGATAATGCTGAATCAGGACGCCGCGTGAAGAAAAATGGAAGAAGAAGAGGAGGTGAAGGAAGAAGAAGAAGCCTTGCGATGGCGACCTCCTTTGCCATGCGGCTGCTCCGCTCTGCGGGTAATGGGTTCGGTCAAGGTTGGGAAACGTACAGATCGGTTAATTCAAACACAAGGACGGTCTAACCTTTGGCAGAGCGACGGACAATCGGACATGCGTGTCGAGGCGTGGAGATACCGTCGTGCCATGTTTGTGACTGTTCGCGGTGTGTTTGTAAGGTCGTGCCTCTCATGTTTGTGTGCGCAGCATTCAGCGGACCTATTCCCGTTGCTGTTTCGGTAAGAAATGGACATTAATTTGTTTGTTGGATTCACATTGTGTCCTTGACCCGTCCCCTTAACCTCCCAGTGCATGTTGGACTCCGTCCGGTTAACCGTGCTGTGTGTGACGACTCATGGACTCTAAAAAGACGCAAAATGCTTATTTTATTCTTGGGTTTAGCATAAATAAGCCTTTTCTTTGGGTTTTGAAGGGTTTTCCTTGTTTTTTGAATCCTTGTTAAAAAGTAGTTATCGTTATCGGATTATCGTTAACTTCCGATAACTTTATATTATAATTACCGGATTATCTCGATCGGACTTAAAAATTGGGGTTATCAGATTATCGTTATCGAAGTTAACTTTCTGGTTATATCGGTGCCCAACACTATGCCCAGGTTGGTTAAATGAGTGAATTTGGGTGAATGAGTGAGTTTCATGGGTGAGATTGGTTGGATGAGTGAGTTGGATGAGTGAGTTTGGTTGGATGAGTGAGTTTGGTGAGTGAGGTTGGTTGGATGAGTGAGTTTCATGGGTGAGATTAGGTGAATGAGTGAGTTTGATGAGGCTTTTGGGTTAATGAGTGAGTTTGATGGGTGAGGTTGGGTGAATGAGTGAGTTTGATGAGGCTTTTGGGTTAATGTGTGAGTTAGATGAGTGAGTTTAGATGAATGAGTGAGTTAGATGAATTCGTGAGTTTAATGGGTGAGGTTAGGTGAATGAGTGAGTTTATATGTGATGTTGGGTGGACGAGTAGTACCCCCACCATTGTCCATCACCCAAACCACACCCCCCCTCTACCCCATCGTCCATCACCCACAACAACCCCCCCCATCGTCCATCAGCCACAACCACCCCATCACCCACAACCCCCCCCAGCACTACTCACAACCCCCCTGCCCCCATCACCCACACAAAAAGGTCCCCCCCCATCACCCACAACCTTCTCCTCTCTGCATCATCCCCCACCCCCACCCCATTCATCCATCCATCCAACTCACTCATCCACCCAACCTCCTCCATCAAACTCACTCATTCTGCAAACCTCCTCCATTAAACTCACTCAGTAAATTCACTCATCCAACCAAACTCACTCATCCAACCAACCTCACTCATCAAACTCACTCATCCAACCAACCTCACTCATCAAACTCACTCATCCAACCAACCTCACCCATCAAACTCATTCATCCAACCAACCTCACTCATCAAACTCACTCATCCAACCAACCTCACTCATCCAACCAACCTCACTCATCAAACTCACTCATCCAACCAAACTCACTCATCCAACCAAACTCACTCATCCAACCAAACTCACTCATCCAACCAACCTCACTCATCCAACCAACCTCACTCATCCAACCAACCTCACTCATCCAACCAACCTCACTCATCCAACTCACTCATCCAACCAACCTCACTCATCCAACCCACCTCTCCCCTCAAACTCACTCATCCAACCAACCTCACTCATCAAACTCACTCATCCAACCAACCTCACCCATCAAACTCACTCATCCAACCAACCTCACCCATCAAACTCACTCATCCAACCAACCTCACTCATCAAACTCACTCATCCAACCAACCTCACCCATCAAACTCACTCATCCAACCAATCTCACCCATCAAACTCACTCATCCAACCAACCTCACCCATCAAACTCACTCATCCAACCAATCTCACCCATCAAACTCACTCATCCAACCAACCTCACCCATCAAACTCACCCATCCAACCAACCTCACTCATGTGAGTATATTAAAAGTGTTTAATAACAAATTTGTGACTTTTGTCTTTATTTTATTGGGCCAGTAGAAATTCTGCGGGGCCGGTAACTTTTTCTAGTCACCGGCCCTGCTGACTGGTGGATAAAAATGTTAATTTGCACTCCTGATGAGGTATATCTCAGTACCATGAGGTGGATCTCAGTACCATGAGGTAGATTTCAGCACCATGAGGTATATCTCGGTCCCATGAGGTAGATTTCAACACCATGAGGTATATCTCAGCGCCATGAGGTGGATCTCAGCACCATGAGGTGGATCTCAGCACTATGAGGTATATCTCAGTACCATGCGGTAGATTTCAGCACCATGAGGTATATTTCAGCACCATGAGGTGGATCTCAGTACCATGAGGTGGATCTCAGTACCATGAGGTAGATTTTAGCACCATGAGGTGGATCTCAGCACCATGAGGTGGATCTCAGCACCATGAGGTGGATCTCAGCACTATGAGGTATATTTCAGCACCATGAGGTGGATCTCAGTACCATGAGGTGGATCTCAGTACCATGAGGTGGATCTCAGTACCATGAGGTAGATTTTAGCACCATGAGGTGGATTTCAGCACCATGAATTATATCTCAGTACCATGAGGTGGATCTCAGTACCATGAGGTGGATTTCAGCACCATGAGGTATATCTCAGTACCATGAGGTGGATTTCAGCACCATGAGGTGGATATTTGTTGATATATATATATATACACACACACATACATGTGTGTGTATGTTTCCTCTGGCATTTAAATGACATTCTGGGTTTGAAAACGAACCATCAAAACATCCAGACATGACGTACTGTTATCAATCAAAATGTTAAAAAATTAACCTTCTCCCATCCATCACAATTTCGAGAATACTGTGGTAAATAAATTCGCTTCACCCGGCAAGAGGATAAATAAATAACATCGCTCGGGATCAGTTATTTTTTAAGCGATTTTATAAATTATAATAAAGTTTATTTTATATTTCAGTTTAACAGCAGAGGGCGCGAATTTCGAGGAAAAGGCGATCGGGACAAATTGCGAGGAAAAAAAAAATCGAAGATAAAGAAGAGGGAAAGAATAGCAGGTTGATGAAGAAGAAGAAGATCCGTGAACTACGTAAATAAAATAAAGGAAGTGAATACGAAAGCATTGATGGAGTTAAAAAAAAAAATATGAGGCGGAAGAGGAAGAAGAAGAGGAAGAGGACGAAGGAGGCAAAGCTATGAAGGGAAAGAGAGGACGCGAGAGCGGGAAATCGAGCGAGGTGAGGTGATTAACGGTTCGTGTGAAGAAGATGGAATTCGATGGTTGTGGAATTTTGAAGAAGAAGAAGAAGAAGACGTCGAGCGTTGGGACGATGCGACGGTGACGGTGACGCGGACGCGGACGCTCGATGTACGATGTACCTTCTGCATTCCCGGCGATTATTTGCCATTCGAAACATTCCCTTCACTTGGAAATAATTATTCGTAGTCCCGGAGGATTCTTCAGTGTTCCCAAATCAGGAACGGTTTCTGGGAATTCCAGATAATCTCGACTCCAATCTCTGGAAATCTTGGCATTCCTCACACATCTCCGCCGTTCTCTGGAATCCCTCGCCTTGTCCGGAATTCCTGAATCTCCCGTCGCCTGGTCACGAGAAATTATAATCATTGGCGATTTACTATCGTAACGGATGCGGGTGAGTGTGTGTGTGTGTGTGTGTGTGTGTGTGTGTGTGTGTGTGTGTCTGTGTCTGTGTGTGTGTCTGTGTGTCTGTGTCTGTGTGTCTGTGTCTGTGTGTCTGTGTCTGTGTGTGTGTGTGTGTCTCTGTCTGTCTGTGTGTCTGTGTGTCTGTGTCTGTGTGTCTGTGTCTGTGTGTCTGTGTGTGTGTGTGTGTCTGTGTCTGTGTCTGTGTCTGTGTCTGTGTGTGTCTAACAGCTTTTATCTTTGGATGTTCGGACATGGACTGTGTGATCCTTTCTGTCCGTCTCTCCGTTCTTGTCTGATATATACATATACATATTATAATTTGTCCATGTCCTGTCGCTGTCTGCAGTCTGTTAGCCTGGTCTCGTGTGTATGTGTGTACATGTGTGTCGTGTGTATGTGTCATGTTTGTGTGTGTACATGTGTGTATGTCATGTGTGTGTGTTATGTTTGTGTCGTGTGTGTATGTTATGTTTGTGTGTGTACATGTCATGTGTTATGTTTGTGGGTGTGTGTACGTGTGTCTGTGTGTGTATGTGTTATGTTTGTGTGTGTACATGTGTCGTGTGTGTACGTGTGTATGTGTTATGTTTGTGTGTACATGTGTCATGTGTGTACGTGTGTATGTGTTATGTTTGTGTGTGTACATGTGTCATGTGTGTGTACGTGTGTATGTGTTATGTTTGTGTGTGTACATGTGTCGTGTGTGTTTGTGTTATGTTTGTGTGTGTGTACATGTGTCGTGTGTGTCTGTGTGTGTATGTGTTATGTTTGTGTGTGTGTACATGTGTCGTGTGTGTGTGGTCATGTGTGTATGCGTGTACATGTGTCATGTGTGTGTTATGTTTGTGTGTGTACATGTGTTATGTTTGTGTGTGTGTACATGTGTCGTGTTTATGTGTTATGTTTGTGTGTGTGTGTACATGTGTCGTGTGTCTGTGTGTATGTGTTATGTTTGTGTGTGTGTGTATGTCGTGTGTGGTCATGTGTCATGTGTGTATGTGTGTACATGTGTCATGTGTTTGTTATGTTTGTGTGTGTGTACATGTGTACATGTGTGTATGTGTTATGTTTGTGTGTGTACATGTGTTGTGTGTGTACATGTGTCATGTGTGTGTTATGTTTGTGTGTGTACATGTGTCATGTATGTGTCATGTGTTTACATGTGTGTATGTCATGTTTGTGTGTTTGTAGATGTGCGTGCATTTATGTGTCATGTGTCTGTATGTGTCGTGTGTGTGTTTGTACATGTGCGTGCATATGTCATGTGTGTGTGTGTTGTGTTTGTGTGTGTGTTTGTACACATGTGTGCATATATGTCATGTGTTATGTTTGTGTGTGTGTGTGTGTGTGTGTTGGTACATGTGCGTGTGTTTATGTGTCGTGTGTGTGTGTTTGTGTTGGTACATGTGCGTGTGTTTGTGTCGAGTGTGTGTGTGTACGTGTATGTGTGTATGCGTCATCTGTGTATATTTATGTGTTTTTATGTGTTTGTACATGTGTGTGTAGTGTGTGCGTGTGTCATGTATGTGTTTGTACATGGGCTTACGTGTGTGCACGTGTTTGTGTCACGTGTCATATGTGTGCGTGTGTGTACATGTGTTTCTGTGTGCATGTGTCATGTTTTGTGTCATGTTTTGTGTCATGTTTTGTGTCGTGTGTGTGTGTGTGTGTGTGTGTGTGTGTGTGTGTGTGTGTGTGTGTGTGTGTGTGTGTGTGTGTGTGTGTGTGTGTGTGTGTGTGTGTGTGTGTGTGTGTGTGTGTGTGTGTGTGTGTGTGTGTGTGTGTGTGTGTGTGTGTGTGTGTGTGTGCGTGTGCGTGTGTGCGTGTGTGCGCGTGTGCGTGTGTGCGCGTGTGTGTGTGTGCGTGTGCGTGTGCGTGTGTGTGTGTGTGTGTGCGTGTTTGTGCGTGTGTGTGCGTGTGTTTGTGTGCGTGTGTGTGTGTGTGCGTGTGTGTGTGCGCGCGCGCAATCGATGGCTTGGAGGATCCGGTCACGTATATGGGAAAGCTTGTTGCTCATAATACGAGAAGATGACGGGTGGTGTTTGAAATAGCTGGACAGGGACGTTTATCTTTCACAGATGGATGAGTTATTTGTTTGAATTGACTTTACCTGCGGATACTGATGAGATTAACTATAAGAATCTGTAGTTGTTTGAGAAAGTCCTTGTGGTAGGTAGCTGCAGCACCCATTGATAATGTGGAGATTTCAGAGGTGCAAGTGAAGTAATAACCTTTGAACCACTCTGTGTGCACTTGTGTGTTTGCAGGAGATGTAACCCTGGGGAGGTAAGCGAAACAAAGAGAGGGAGGGAGAGGGCGTGCAGGATGCCTGGCATTGTGGTGTTCAGGAGGAGGTGGTCAGTTGGGAGCGATGACCTCGTCTTACCTGCAATCTTCCTGTTTGTGCTCCACGCCACATGGTTCGTTGATATTTCGGTGGTTTGCGATTGTCTTGGTGAGAAATGATTGGAATATCGTCAATGACTTGGCAACGAAGTTATGAGTATATCTCGTTTATCGTGGGCCAACAATTAACGTTTTATGAATGATTCAGGAATCGAGTATAAACTCATTCATTAAAATCTCCATGCATGAGTTGAATCAAAGCTTGAACTCTAACCTTTATCTCGCACACAAGAGGCCTGGGCTTTTTACCTGCAGTGGTGTGTCATGTGTGTTTGAAGGTGTGCATGTTGCCTTACGAATTATTTATATCTCTCCTGGGATCTGTGGAATCTAAATCTCAATTATTGGCATTTCCCGCAGTGAGGCCGAAGCACAAACCGTATTTCTTTTGCATTGCAGAGTGGTCGTTGGCTTCTTTTTATTGAGATTTCTTTTATATATAACCACTTCTCCACCAGTCTTGCTCTCTTTGCTCTCTCGGCCCTTTGACGCTCCTCAGGTAGCTCCATCACACACTCTTCCAGCCTTCTTGTTTAAACTCTCAAAATTATTATGTGGAACTGTCTTCCAAAGGCCATTCAATTCCACCTTTCCCTTCAGGACTTCAAGCAGGTGGTGTACCATCTCATATCATGCATCCTGTGTACCTGCAATCCCTTCTACACCCCTTAACTATACCTAACCTAATCACCCAACCCTCTTACTTGCAGGTTACTTTATTTCCTCCCCTCCTCTTTATCCTCTTTTCGTGTCTGTTCAGTCCTTTGCTTATTCTGTCCAACTGTTGCCCGTTGCCGCACTGTCCAACTGTCAGTTGATTGTCTTTTTACCCGGTCACTTCGCTCTTCCATGAGCTTCGATGTTGTAGTCGAAAAAAACAACAAATGACTGCCTCGTGGAGGATTGAATGCGGCAGCTGGCTTGGGACACCAGTTTGGTGATCTGACTTGCCCAAGGGAGATTGTAGGTGATGGCAAGGCCCAGGAACTGCAGAGACAGCACCTCTGACAGAGGATGACCACAATTTGGGAATTTATTTCCCTGTCAATATGTCATCACATTGAGAATTTGGAAGTTTCTTGCATTTAAATAACTGTTTTACATAGAGATGAACAGTTACTATTTTGTTGAGACTGGCAGAGAGGGATACTTATCTCACCTACTTGGCACAGGGGTAAGGGAACAGTTCTGCACAGGGTGGAATCATCTGTACTGTTATATGGAAGGGGGGGATGGGGGTGAGGGTGGGGGGGTAGACCCATAGGATAGATGTGTATAAACCGTGTGATCGAGTTGGGTAGATGGACTCCTGTATTCGGGATCTGGCAGAGGTAGGTGTTATGGTAAAACGTGCACCGATGAGGTGGCAATTGTAATCCTTTGAGCAGAATAGCAGTAAGGTTGTGTTGAGTGAAACCTCCTGTACAGGCAAAGCCAGGTGGAGGACTTTGGCACAAAGGCACACAGGAAAGTGATGCATGCTTCAAAAGGAAAAAAAAACGGGCGGTTTTGCCAGAAGACAGCAATCCAGGGTGGTATGGTGAGCTGTGGAGCCTTGGAGAGGGGCAGAATACTTTTGCGAGGGGCCGTCCCACAGGGCAGGGCAGCCAGGAAGATGGTGCCGCCCACAAACACCAGGCGACCAATAATGGGCTCAGCCACATGCTGGAAAGGCCGTCCCTGGGGGGTGTAAAGGCCGTGTCTATTCATGCGTGCGCCAGTTAGAGTTGAGCATTTTGGTGCAGAGGACAAGACTTCCCTCCCTCCGATTGGCCACCTTCTTCATCTCTTGGACTCATCGCCATCCATTCTTTTGCCCTGAGCCGCACTTCAACTTGTGCCACACCAGCCTGCACAGGCCATGGCAGACCCAGTGATTAGCTCGTAACTGCCTAAACTCCTCGCCTGCTCCCTTTGTTGTGTGAATCTGGTATTGTCAGCGCCATAGCAGGGAAGGTTGAGTTCTCATTGTGTAAGAGATCGTGTTTTCTCCCCTCTTTCATTCCTTTTCTTATGTATTTTGACCACCAGATCTGTTCCGTTATTTATTGCTCTCCTGCCCTTCCTTATTCTCTGTATTTATTTTTAAAATAAACATATGTAACGATTAAAACATCTTCCCACCTTTTTGCCTTCACACGTGACACACAGCCAATTTCGACTTTTGTTTGGACAATTCTTGGGGGATCAAGCCTGGTGTTGGCTTAGTGGTTAGGGTGGCTGTCTTTGGATCCTACGGTCCTGAGTTCGAGCCCTGTTGGCCACTGAATTAACACCAGGGGGTTGACTCAGCCTGTCATCCTTCCGAGGTCCCTGACATGCTGCTCAGCAGGGAAAAATGGCTGTAAAAAGGCTGGCAATTCTTGGGGGATTGTACTAGTAATAGCGTAGTAAATTTTAATTTTGTTTCGGCATTCGTGAAGGTCTTTTGGCCTCTGTCTCAGAGCCCTACGTTAGCTGGGTGGCTGACGTGCCAACAGGTATCAGGCGTGTGGGATTCGTCCCGATATCTCCCAAGATAAATAAATAATCAAACTTGACGTCGATTGGCAGGTTTAAATTTAAGTTTTTATTTGCAAATTCAGCACGTGGAAAAAGTGGACAAAACGGGGTGGATGTCCACATAATGGTGCAGGATGTGGAACACGAACCGGGCCGGGGCCTAGTAGGGAGGAGCATAGGCTTGGAACCTCCCCCACTCCTCAGCAGTCCAACAAGGAGGCTGGCGAGACAGAGTTACAGACCATCCTCCAGACGTTAAATAATAACATGGTGGAAATTAGAGATGTGAATGGGGAAATCAGAGGTACGAAGGGGCAAATTAACAAAGATCATGATTATTTAATGGCACATTTGAACGAAACCGGGGGTATTGAAGGGAAGGGGATGTGGTTGGTGAGGATTGCTTGGACGGATATTGCGTCAGTGTGGATGTCGCTCCGCTCCAGGAAGCAACCTCCCTGGTGTGTAGGATGGTACTTGCGAGCACACAGAAAGACTCTGCAGAGGTCATGTCAACACGCCCGCGACTGACAGGGTGCGATACAACGTCAGCTCCGGTGTACCCACAGATAACTGAACCTGAGCCGGTGAGCCATGTCTTTGAGACTGCAACGTGTGGGGAGGTGGGCGAGCCTGTACAGGGTGTGAGCAGGGCCGAACCTATGCTGGTGAGCAAGGCTGTGCCCATCTAGTTGAGCGAGTTGGTGTTGAAGCTCGTGTCGGGTGTTCGAGATGGACCCTGTGGATGTCAACTCAGCATTGGGAGTCGTCAATACGCTGTGCATGGGGTGTGTGCTATCAATCCTGGGGCAGGGAAAAAAAGAAAGTTGGAGTGCTGTTGGAAAGAGACAGTCCATTGTGGAAAGGTGTCATATTGAGCCCCAATTGGTTTTTAAATGCTTTTGGTGTGGTGATGTAGGTGTTGTGAGTCATGAGCAGCAGGCCACTCCTTCCCGCATGGGGAAGGATTGGGAGAGCTGGAGGCTTAAGGCCAGCAGCAGCTGCAGGAGGGCACAAGACTTGAAATCCACAAGGCCAAAAGTTGACACACAAGGCCTTAAAAATTAAATTTGAATTGGAGCAGCCTTGAAAGGACCTGAGTTTGAACTGGGGGGGGGGGTGGGTTCCCCCGTGGGAAATTGCCCCCGTGGGAAATTGGGAAGTGCCATGCAGCTGGGGCACTGCACGGGCAGGATTTGAACTTGGGTCTGACTATGTGTGTGGCCAATTTCAACTTCCCTATGGAGAGTCTGGTGGTGTTGTGGGTGTGTCTCTAGTCCATAGGGGTGCCGCCTGAGTGAATGACTCAGCCTAGTGGGATCGCTGGACCCTGGAGTGGGTAGTCCCTCCCAGGCACCTGTAAGAGTGCGTTGAGAAGATCACTAGGGAGAGGTTGCGGCCGCGTCTTGGTGATTGCACCACCAAGGGCCAGTGAGGGCCTAAGGAAGTGACTGCCCAGGCATGTGGTCCAGCAGCCTCTTCCTGATGCTCTGGGGCAACTAGCATGGGGAGATCGCCCATGCTAGGCTTGTCTATGGACATGGGTCTCACACCGCACGGCCTGGAATTGAGTACTGCCACCCGATGGCCCATTGGAGCATCTGTGGAAAGTTATGGAGTGAAATTTAAATGATTGAAAGGGATTGGGAAAGGCCTGGAGAGACCTACAAACCTTCCACAGATAGTCCGCTATGATTTATGGGCTCTCAGTTTCAGAAGATAACCCTGGGATTAATTGACATGGGTTACAATGATAAGAATGGCTGCAGCAAGTGTTGCCGGTATTGAACGAGCTCCCCAGTGGTAATTGGACATCATAGCTGGATGTGTGAAGAGCCTGGTGTTGGCGCAGTGGTAAGGGCAGTGGCTTGGGACCCAAGAGGTCCTGAGTTCAAGCCCCGTTGGGACACTGAATTAATATATGTATGTATATATATATATATGTATATATATATATATATATATATATATATATATATATATATATGTATTTATATAATGTGTATGTATGTATATATATATATATATATATATATATATATATATATATATATATATATATATATATATAAACCAAGTCGAAAACACCAGGGGGTTGACTCAGCCTGCCATCCTTCCGAGGTCGGCGAAATGAGCACCAGTTGTACTGGGCCCGGTGTATGCCCCGGTTAGAATAGGTGTACCATATCCCTGTGTGTCGTAAGAGGCGACCAGGGTTGCGTCAGGAAGGGCATCCGGCGTAAAAACCTATGCCAAATCATTATGCGGACAACAAAACGAATTTCCATACCGGATCGGTCGAGGCCCGGGTTACCAACGACCGCCACCGGTACCGGTGGTCAGCAGGGTACCAGTGGAAATTGTGCTACTGCTGGGCGAAGGAGGAGAAGGAGACGGGGAAGGCGAGTCCGGAGGCAGTGGGAGAGAGGGAAGGGTAGAAGTGTGGAGGTGAGAGTTGGAACTCTGAATGTTGGGACGATGATGTTGAAGATGGAGCCGCCAGGCAGGAGGAGAAGAGGAAGGCCAAAGAAGAGGTTCATGGATGCGGTGAGGGCGGACATGCGGGTGGTTGGAGTGTCAATGGAAGATGTGGAGGATAGAGCGAAATGGAGACAGTTGGTCCGCTGTGGCGACCCCTAGCGGGAGCAAGCCGAAAGAGGAAGAAGAAGAAGCTGGATGTGTGAAGGTATGAACTATTGAGAGATAAGAGATAGAGACAGATAGATGACTCCCAGGCACTGTCTAGAATCGACAAGCAGAGGTGTGGAGGGAGATGTTCGAAAACCGTTGTTGAGAGAGCCTCATAAAACAGTCATCGCAGTTGAGGCCCGTAAACTCCGCAAAGAAACAATATATTTAGTTTGGAAAGTCATCTCAATAGGGTGGGGTGGGAAATGTGAGGTAAGGAGTGATAACTCAGAAAGAAAACGAGTGAGTCGAGGACATGCTGTGAAAAGGTTTCTGTTTGACAAATGAAATGCTACTTGAGTCAAAAAGCACAAATAAAGATGAAATGAAGTCTAATCTATTGTCAAAGCCTGGATTCTAAGCCACAACTCCATTACCAATGTCTTCATACTTCCTTGCTTTCGAAACCATGGCTTGGCGAACTGTGACCACAAACTTTTTTTGTACCCACTGACTGTGACCTGGCTTCCGATTCTCTGTTTAATTTCCTTGTCACTAAACTTGCTTGTTTTCCAATTTATTTGCAATGAATACCTGCATATTTTCCATGCTGCCAGGTTTGTCCTCCTTATTGAGGATATCCCAAATCCTTGCCTTGGCTCAGGCTGGTGATATTGAGTGTGGTGGTTTTTGGAGTGCCCTTTGACCCAACGCGTAACTGTCCACGAGATCTACTTGCCCATGGCCGTGGATACCTGCTGGTACTGCTGGGCAGCTCAGCCAGTGAAGGTGCATTAGTCTGGGTCAGCATGAGGGGTTCCATCCTATATACACGCCCCAGGGCAGCCATGCCTTACCTTCTGTACATTCGCTTTGGTACGTAGTATGAATCTTCCTCGTTTTCTTTGCTTTTTTTGCCTCTTTTCTTATTAATTCAATTCCCTGACATCTTCATAGTTAAGCAACCTCATTAAATAGTTATTTTAGTTTAGTTATACCTCCATCTTAACATCATCTTTTACCTCTATCATGCACCTCTTTTTCATCCAAGTTGCTCGTCAAACGGCTCAACTTCTCAAATCTTTAATTCATTATTCTCTCGAGTTACCTTGCATCCAAATTTGTAAGTACATTGTCATCACCACTTCATTCGTGAAACTATATTTGAACATTATTTCCTTTTTTAATGTTGATCCTAACGTTCACGTAGCAGCTTGTACGTACTTGTATATGACACGTAGGATAATAACATAAGGACACATTGATGTACTTCTACACGAATGTAAGGACGCTGGTTAGCTGTGGGCAAATCTGCACAGTATTTGGGATTTTATCCTGGGATCTCAGCATCATGAGTGAAGTGCTTAAATAGGAACACTACACCAAAAAGGCAAACCCAATGGGATATCGGTCTTCTTTTTAATCCACCATAGACCTCGATGCTTTGTGTTCGAGATGCACACATACCTCAAAGTGTGGTTAACAAAACAGTTCTGCATTGCTTTAGGGATGTTTCAAGGCTTCATTTGTTTTATTTGTTTAATAATCCCAATCTTCAGCACTGCACTAAAACATGCTCGGTAGAGTGCATACCTATGCTAGGCTGAACAGTTTACGTTTTGTGCTTATGACTCCTGACAAAAACTATGGACCTCTGTATCTCTGAAAATGCTCCATGGAAAAAAATTGAAACTTTGCACATGTCAAGTACTCTACATGGGAAACAAGTGTGATTTTTTTTTGATGACGTCATAGATGGCTTTGTTATGACATCATAATTTCATATGTCGAATGCTTTATCCGATCAGTATGAAAAATTTTGAGGGTCATTTAGGGCTAAATTGTATGGGGGAAATTTTTTTTTTTTAATGACAACATCGGTCACGTGGTTCGGCAGTCATTTCTTTTCTTTCGTGGGCAGAGGTATATCTGGTGACGTCACGACATTGAAGTGTGCCCTTCTAGTTTTTCACCAATTTGAAATTTCTCTCTTACAGGTAATATAAACCCACTCCATGCCCAAGAAATCAAACATGACAAGACTCAAAATAATAGTTTTACACCAAGAATGAAATTCCGAGGGAGATCATGTCCCACAAAAGGGATTTCCACATGTGGCATTCAAGCAACAATACGGAAGCATAATGACATCAGATAAGTTAAAGATAAAGTATGGATTGAAAGACCAAAGAAACTCAGCAAAACAGATAAGCAATATTTAAAGAAAGGTTCCTTAAGAAATAGAAAAAAATCAAGTGCTGAACATACACAAGAACTGGCACAGATTTCAGGGATTCAAGTGGACTTGTGTACTGTCAGGTCTCTCATCAAAAGTGGTCTCCATGGGTGAGTTGCTATGAAAAAGCCCTCTGCTTAAAGGTTATGAAGCCAAGAGACTTAAATATGCCCAAGAACATCAAAGTTGGAATGCTAATCAGTGGGAAAGAATGGCCCCCCTCAAAGTCCTGACCTTAACATCATAAAAGCTGTCTGGGATTACTTGGACAGGAGAAAAATCTAAGTACAACCAAAATCAATGGACAAATTATGGGAAACACTGCAGAATACATGGAACAACCTCTCAATGGAATTTCTCCAGAAAAGCATTCTAAAACTGATATCTGCTGTTTTGCATGAAAAGGATGGTCATATCAAGTATTGAAATTCCATTCATTAATATTGTACAATATAATTCATTTCTGTTTCTTGACTAAAGCATGATCATCATGACACCTATTTATCAAAATATGCCAATGTGACATAAAAAACGTTCATTCAAGGTGGCCTATGATCTTTACACAGGTGTGTGTGCGTGCAAATGAAGTCGATACAACCTCCACCGTGTGACCCTTAGGCCTTCTGTCAAGTTTGGTTGAGATTGGATAAATAACCACCAAATGTATCATGTTCTAAAAAACAGACAGATGGTCAGACAGACACCAAATTGTGTATTTAATATGATTGACCATAGATCAAATTATAAAAGAAAGAGCTATGAGAAAAACTGTGTGTCACACAGTAAATAGAAAGAGCTAAAGGGAAGGTAACTAACTCTATGTCCAAATTTTAAAAATTATGGAGGCCAATTTAGATCAAGCATTTGGTGAATTGGAAAATGTATATACATTCAATAATAAATCAATCTGAACAGAAATGAAATCATAATATGGAATCTATCCATGTCTGGTCATTATTATATTAATATACTAAGCCATATTTTGTGGACGTATCTCCTCCGAAACTGCCAGACGGATTGTCGCCACTTTCGGCATATGGGTGCTCTGTGGTCTAATGTACAGCATAGGCTATGTGAGATCGTGCCAGACGGACAGGTTTGGGAATTTTTGGTGATTTTCTAATTTTTACATTAATTTGCAAGGCGACGTGTGATGTCACCGCTGAGAGGTGAAATGACGTCATGACATCATCGGTCATTCGCTGACGTCATTACGTCTGTCGTCGACAGACCGTCACCGCTGAGAGGCGTAATGCCACTCCTAGAAAACGGCGTCCCTTAGCAAAAAAATAGCAATGTAAAACCCTCTTCTGCACATGCTGACTACCTCAGAAGGTGCATTTGACACAAAAAATGTAACAAGAAACATTGTATGTAAAGAAATTCTATAAATTACATTGTAAACACTGGATATATTGACGTCCTAATGAACCCTCACTCTAGAAACTTTGCGCAGAGCGTGGGTTTGGCTAGTCCTTCATTATTTCTGCTGGATTGTTATTACAAAAATAACGAGAATGGCACTCGGTGGAGCGCATACTTCTGCCAAGCTGAACAGTACATTTTGTATCCCACTGAAAGGCTGGGTCTGGATCCGGAACCGAACCAAAATCTGATCAGCTTGTTCTCGTCACCTAACCAACTCACATCCACATAGTTTTGTCATCTGTTCACAAAGTTTTGAAATATCATGCCACAGGTATATCGTTTTTGGCCCCCATCTCGCGATGAAGAATCACTTAAAACATTCTCGGCTCCAGATTCAGATCTTCACCAAAATCAAATAAATTATTCCCTGTTGCACTCCCACTTGTAGAAAATGCCACAAGTATCAATTCTTTCTCTCGTGTGTGCTTCCTTTCACTCATTTCAAATGGAACCACACGGAGGATGCCCAGTTGGCGTCTCACTTTGGAGGCCAACTTTGAAATGTGGTTTTCCCAAGAGAGATCATAGCTGGGAGTGAGACCCAAGAGTTTTAGTGACAACCTCTTTGGGAGGGTTGGTGAGAAAGTAAATGGGAGGATTTGCAGTACATTCCATATATACAGTATATATTGTTACGAATTTTGGAATGCGATTGCACACAACATACAGGTTCCTTTAGTCAGCTATGTCGATAAGTGCTTGTTCCCTAGATAGCTCACCTTTCATTGTTTAAATGTTCAGAAATCGATTTGATCCGCTGCCGATTGATTTAATAGTTAGGGATCGAACAATGGGGACATCCCTCCCCCTCTTCTGCGAAGAGGAAGAAGAACCCTGCCGTCCCGTGATTCATGATGTCAACAACTCCCTCTCACCCGTGGTTGAGTGGGGGATGGAGCACGAGGGCATGAGTCATGAGTCACGCCGGGAGCGGGGGAAGGGTGGGAGAAGGATAAGAGGAGATCTTTTTCTTTGTTCGTGTTCGGAGTTGGAGTAGTAAGCTTTTTGCTTCGGCAGAGAGTAGTCGTTCAGCAGACCGTCGGGTCCTGCTTGGCTTGCGTTAGGGTTGCGGCCTTTGGAGGCTTTTTGCTTTGGTGGTTCAGTGAGCCTTCGGCTTCTGTTTGGCTCGGGAGAGCTTTTTGCTTTGAGCTGCTTTGTTTGGAACAGAGTTGAGCTGGTCGCTCGGCTCGAGCTGCGTGTGGTGGCTTTTTCTTCTTGGTTTGTGGAGCTCTTTGTTCTCCATTTTGGTTCCCGGCTTTGTGCGACTCATCGACCTCTTCTTGGAGGTGGTTCCTCGGGGAAGCGACGCATCGACGGGAAGGATTGGCGCCTCGTCTCACCAGCACGTGTTGAGAAGCGCGGGAGGATTCGCGGGAGCTCGGGAAGGATCGCGGCTCACTGCGATTGGATCCAGCTCGCTCTCGCTGGAGCCCGGGTCCGAACAACTTGAAGACCACATGAGGTGGAGAGGTTCAAGATAGGTTCTGGGTTTCAGCACACCTGTCCTCCAAGCTGGAGTCCGTTATTAAAGGCCTCTGCCACCATTTCTTGTGTGTGTGTGTGTGTGTGTGTGCGTGCGTGCGTGCGTGCGTGCGTGCGTGCGTGCGTGCGTGCGTGCGTGCGTGCGTGCGCGCGCGTGTCCGTGGGCCCGTCTAATAAGTTGGAAATTGTTAAGTGCTTTGTGTGCTGTAAATGTTTGCATTGCATTTCGTATAGACGGTCGTAGTTCTTTTGTCGTGCTTTTGTTGCTTGTATAATTGCATACGTGTTTTGCCTTGTTTAATTGCATACTTGCTTTATTATAATAAATGTCCTTGTGTGAATGTAAACCTGTTCGTTGCGTCCTCTTCCCTGAATTGAGCTGCCATCTTGCACTCACAATATAGTTGGTTTTTAAATAGCTGATAAAGTGATCGGGTCCAACGGGACTGCGTGATAATACCCTGCTCGGTTATCCCAAAAGGAAGCGGGATACTTAAGCCACTCGTTTCCAAACGGTCCCTTTGAGGTGCAATCTCTCGGTAATTTACCCGCGCGAATAATTAGGTAAATCGAAGATTTGGCGATCGAACCCTGCAGCGTGGGTAGAGTGTGGACAAGGTTGTGGTGTGGTTAAAAACACACCCGTGGCTGGTTTCCGGCGTTGATCCGGAAAGCCGCAACTGGATTGTCCGTTCGGTGGGCGAAGCGACCGCTATTGATTAGACGCGGTCGTTCGCATGCCGGCGGACGGAAATCTACAACAATATATATTGTTACGGAAATGGCCCTTAATGGGATTACTAAGTATAGGATTAGCCCAGTTCCCCCATTAAATTCATGTATAGATAGGTTGTTTGGTACAAGGGACGATATGTGTGTGTCGAGAGGTGTAAAAGACTGTGTTTTATGTTCACACGGTGGTGAAACGAGAGATGATTCTTTTTCCTCTCCTGTACGAACGGAAGAGGAGTGGCCCAGAGCAAGAGGTGTGGCCTGGAAAGGAAGTGACGCGAGGGGGCGGAGCCTTTGGTCACTGAGTCGCCTGGAGAGGGGGTTGGTAAAAAGGAAACTTAAGGAAAAAGGAGTTCTCAGTTTGAAGAGAGAGTTGCCGAATGAAAGGGAAGAGGAGAAACAAAAGATCGGGGTGTGAAAACAGCCGCTCTCGAGGCGCGATGTATGTCGAAGGGAGAGACGCTGAACCGACCTGCATGTCGGTGATTCGACTGAGAGAGGCACTGAGAGAACGAAGCGGGAGTCGGGCTTCGAGGCGGGAAGGCCGGAGAGGAGACGCCGGACCTTCGTACGGTCCTTGCTCACCTCACGGCTCGTCACGTTTGCCGACCCGCCTGTGGAACTCTGACCTCGTCTGGAGAACAGGCAAGGCCGGGATTTGTGTGCTGGACCGTAAGAGAGATCAGCTGAGGCCCATCTTCGACCCTACGCGAGGTCAGAACACGCGGAAACCGCGCACGCGGTGACTTGAGCAGGAGTACTGCACCGCCATCTTGCTGCACGGAGCGTTCCAGTGGGAGTTTGAACCCGTGGACACCACCGCTTGTTACGTGTTGTACAAGGCATATTTCGTAGAATCCCCTCGAAACCTTTAGCCGTGGTCCCCTAGTTAAGAACGGGTTGATTGTTAATAAAACCATTGTATTTTTTGCTTGCGTTGTGATCCCTGATGTCCCCAATAAATCTGGTTAATTTGTATGCAGTTGCCGCTATGGATTAATGCGTGTCGCGTCGAGGAACGATCCGTTCGATTGGCATATAAATCCAAAAAGTTCTTACAGACTGGTAGACTCCGCTCCGTCTCTGACAAAGCCAGTCTGAAACTAGGGGTTCTATCTCCCCAACTGGTAAGGTACAGGATTACGTTGGGATTGCGATTGAAGACGTGTGACCCGAGGCTTTTGCTGAGCTGGCCGGCGTTATAGACTCCCGGAGACGGCGGTGGCGAGGCTGGCACCTAGGACCGGGTCAGATTCCCGCCACCCCGGATCCGCAACAATATATTCTATATATGTAGATTTTTCTCATGATTGAAAGACGTATGCCAAGTGTTTGACCAGATTGTGATTTTATTTTGTCTAGGTCTGAGGAGAGGGAAGAGACTGCTGCCTTTCTGTCAGAAGGATGAGAAATATCATGGCAGAAAGTCGAGTCATCAGCAAAGAGATAAAGAGGAGTGTCCAGAGATTTGAGAGATCATTGATGAAGATTAGAAATAAGATGGGGCCGAGAACACTGCCTCGAGTCTCCAGCATTGACAGGTAGAGGAGATGAAAGGGTTCCGTTGAGAGCCACAGGTTGGCTATGAGAGTGGAGGAAGTCAGTCCTCCAAGATTGGAGTTGGCCTTGGATTCCATCGGCAGACTGCCATTAGCTCGAGATATGACGGCCCTGATCTCATGTCTGATATTGAGGGCCTCCATCCATTGTTTGGAGAGTAGAAGCGGCGTGTGATTCTGCTAATGTTGAATCCACGAATGTCAGGGTTCCACAGTATATCATTTTTAACCCTATCTCTCATAGTCCAGCAGCGTAGTCTGATATTTAAGATCAATTGTTCAAATTTGCATAAAAGCACCAAAATTGGTACACATGTAGAATAATGTATTCCAAACAATTCGAGATATGGAGCCACTCGAGATTGTGCCTTGGTCAGCTTTATTGCACTGTTAATATTACAGAACCTTTGTTTTTGATTCAGAACTAAATATATCCTTTTAAATCAGAAAATAAAAAGAAAAGAAATTATTGACACCCTTGACTTAATATTTGGTAGCACAACCTTTGGACAAAATAACTGCAGTTAAGCACTTCCTATTGCCATGAATGAGCTTCCTACACCTCTCCTGGCAGTTTGTCCCACTCTTCTTGTGCAAACTGCTCCAGTTCTCCCAGATTTGACGGGTACCTTCTACCAACTGCTGTTTTCAGATCTCCCCACATGTGTTTAATGGGATTTAGATTTGGACTCGATGCTAGCCATTTCAGAACAGTCCAGCATTTTGTCTTGAACCATTCCTGGGTGCTTTTTGAAGTGTGTTTGGGATCATTGTCCTGCTGTAAGCCCCATGACCTTCGACGGAGACCCAGCTTTCTGACACTGGATTGAACATTGTGCTCCAAAATGTCTTGTTCTCCTAATTTCATGATGCCATGCACACGTTCAAGGCACCCAGTGCCAGAGGCAGCACAGCAACCCCAAACCATCACTGAACCTCCTACATGTTTGACTGTCAGGAAGGTGATCTTTTCTTTGAAGGCTTCATTTTGTTTTCTGTAAACATAGAGATGATTTGCTTCACCAAAAAGCTTTAATTTGGTCTCTCACAGGACATTCTCCCAGAAAGATTTTGCCCTGTTCAGGTGTGTTTTGACAAACTCTAGTCAGGCTTTCGTCTCCTCTCTCCTCTCTCCTCTCTCCTCTCTCCGCTTTCCTCTCTTCTCTCTTCTCTCTCCTCTCTCTTCTCTCTCTCTCCTCCTGGGTCTCCTGTCATAGAACCCCCTTTCATTGAGTTGGCGGCAGATGGTGCGAGTTTAAACTTTTGCACCTTGCGTCTGAAGGTCAGCTTGAATCTGTTTGGCAATTGATCGAGGTGCTTTGTCCACCATTCGAACAATCCTTCGCTGAAATCTTCGATCAAGTTTGCTTTTGCGGTCACATCCAGGGGGTTTGGCTACAGTGCCATGGGCCTTCAACTTCCTGATAACATTGCGTATGGTGGACACAGGAACATCAAGGTCTCTGGAGATGGACTTGTAGTCTTGAGATTGTCCATGCTTGGCTACAATCTTGTGTCTGACCTCAGACAATGCTCTGGTTTTCTTTCTTTTTGTCCATGATCATTGCGCTACACACAGTGACACAAAACAGTAGAATGTCTCCTTTTCTCTATTCAAATTGGTTGAATGAGTGATTTTTATATTGCAGGCACCTGCAACTCACCACAGGTGAGTTCAATTCCAAAGTAAAGGAGAATCACCTGCTTGAAATGTAATTATTTATAACAACTTATAAAAGGTGCCAATAATATTGTCCAGGCCATTTTATGATTTCCATGTGGGATAAGCTAAGATTTAGTAATTTTTTTCACCATTTTTTTTGTTTTGTTCCACTGCAAACCAAACAAATACATATGTGGATACCAAAATATTTTTTGATTTCAATTTTCTGGAAGAAATGGTGCAATACTTGAAAAAAGTGTAAGGGTGCCAATATTTTTGGCCATGACTGTACATATATATATATATATATATATATATATATATATATATATATATATATATATATATATATATATATATATATATATATATATATATATATATATATATATATATATATATATATATATATATATATATATATATATATATATACACACACACACACACACACACACACACACACACACATCATTAGTATAATCGGAATTCATTTATAATGTGATATTTTTAACTCACCAAGGGGTTTTGTTTGCATTGTGCACTGCTGCTAACCTTTCTCATATATTATAGATGTTTGGGCTAATGGATTGCTAAAAGGTCAGAGATGTGTAAACATAAATTATAATGAGCTTCATGATATCGGCTCAGCCCAAAATGACCCTTTACTGATCTGATTTGCTTGTATTGCTTTCATTACATTGTGCGAAAGAGCATTATGACGTAATGGACAGGTAATGCTGTCCTTTGCATTGTTAATTCAATCTCAGTTGAAGCCATTTCAAATTGACTCTCTTTCATCTCCTCATCTGCATCATGTTAATAGTCATAATCTATAAGTGCAAAACCCTTTTTTTCTTTTTCCTCTATGGTACACAACCCCTTCCTCTAACAGGGATCCTGCTCTTAGAATTGGTCTACTCTGTGGTTGGGTTGCTGTGGATACTCCAATGGTACTCTGCATGTGAAGATCGTATTGCTCGGTCTATTACTGTCGGTCAGTGTCACTTCCTCATCCATTTATGCCTAATTGACCTTCATGGCATTTCCCAATGTAAAAGTCTTGTAAAACATTATTGCTCTGCTAATGAATTAAATTAAAATTGTCGGTCACTCAAAATCAAAATGCCGGATGTGTCATAGAAACGTCTGGCAAGTAATGTATGTTTAAATCTTTACTTTTGAAATTTAAAGTATTTTAACAATTTTTAATTTTTTTTTTACAGGGTTTAAGGCTTCTGGTAGAGTTTTTACACAAATCATACACTCGCATGCAGATGGAAAATTAGACCGCACTTGCCTTCAGACAGACACAGACACAGCCACGTGTGACCTTGTGGGAGAGACTTGTAACTTCTGGTGCAAGCAACTCAATTGTTGGTAAAGACATGGGTGGTTTATTAATGACCTTCTCAAAGAGATTATTATGTCTACCCAACCTGGACTGATCTACATGCAATGACAGTCTTCTTGGGATAAACAAAACAAATGATTTTTGTCGTGCTTCCTGCAATAAATTATATGATCATTTTGGAATTTTGTTGGACAATAGGAAATGCAAGCTATTTCCACGTATTACACAATCACCTCTGATCTGCCACATGAGAGAAGCAACCAGTTATTCTGAACAACATTGGTTTCCTTGACAACACTGTGCATGACATAATCAAAAGGCCTGAGACTTCTTTAGTGGGAGGTATTGTCTCACATGCCAAAATCATCAGATTAAAGTCCATGACTTCCACCTGTACCCCATAATGCAAAACACAACTTGGAACACGATGTTTTGCAATCTGTTGTTAAGTTCACGCAACCACTTCCACTACAGTGAGATTACTTTAAAAAGGAAGGCGTAAGTGCTGGTATAAGAAAACTGATAGGTTTGGGAACTGAAGGCATCGATTATAACAGACACTTTGATTTGAAATAAAAGTCAGTATCTATTTTGTGAACTTTGATGAAAACATTTGGCTTTGTCGCACACTTGTTACAATTTGATGTCGAGCAGCTCTTTTAATGAGGCGTCATCAGATTCATCAGATGTTGCCAAACGTGTCACTCTCGAGTCTCCACACTTGTCAGACGGTCAACCAGCAGGTGGTGAACATGGACCAAATTACCAAGCGACCATTTTGAGGGCCACTGCCAAACCTAGTTTTCCTCAAATAGTGACTAAAGTAGCTAATTATAGTCCTCCAATACTTGAGATGGCATGGTAAATGTTTTTTTTTGGTTTCTCCAATAGTCATAGGTTGGTTAAACCATTGGATGACATGTTAACTTTTCTCCTTGTCTTCCATCCACCACTACCACTACCACCATCACCACTCATGATATTTATGTGCTTCAGGGATCGTCACATGTAACTGGTTGGTGATCTTGAGTGTGTGCGTCACGGTGGTGTGTGTTTTTGACTCAACGGGGCGCACATTTGTGAGGCTCCAGGCCCGCCGACAAAGACAGCGCTCACTCACCACCTTCAGCTTGCGGTTTGTGGAATGAGATATTCAGGCATATCCCTTCCTGTTCCCCACCACTTATCCTCCAAAATAAAATATATCTAAAAGTGGTGTTTAGCTGGCTTTGGATAATTGACCATCAGATATAGTCTCCTAGGAAAATGTGTTACATATTGATAAATGGAAGCATAGAACCCTTTAATGACGGTTGATTTTTAATTTGTCGGCCAAAGTAATGGCATGACATTTTGTTGTTTCAAGGACACTTGGAAAACTGGACAGTTTGAATGAGTTTTGAAAGGAAGGGAAAACTCCACACCAAAGCAAAATTTAGTGTTGTTTATTTATTTATTTGAATGTGTGCTTATTGTGCTTGAAGTTTACTGATTTGTCTTGATTTGTTTATTTTTGGTAGGCACCGCATGGAGGAAGGTCTAACCAGCAGTTGGCATCAGCGCCTGCGTCTCTTCGCGTGTTGCTCACGTGCACGAGATACACAGACGGTCAGCTTGCGTTCGGCCTCAGGTTTTTGTGCTCATTCCAGCCACGAAAACACTTCCTTGCGTATTTCATGACTTTTGCCGAAATTGATTATTTGTGAGATGATGTCAAAATTGGCATGAGGAAATGTGAGTGTCGATTATGATGGAAAACAGACAATAATCAGCATACTGTGCAGCCACTTGTCAGTTAACTTCAACAGAGTTGATGTATTATTCGATGTTTCACCATTTTCTGCCATCTTGGTTTATAGAATGTGCATTAAAGCTGTCGGAGACACGTGTCTATTCATAATAGTTGCCGACATTAGGAAGACGCAATCCCTTGAATTGTTAACATATTACTCCCCCTTAAAAAAATAACTATCAACGAAAGTGCAGGTGAAATTTGAACCACCTCGTATCCTTTTTGAAGTATGAAGATCTCACAATAGGTTAATGCAAATCTCTCCAACAGGACGCACTAGGTTAATACGAGTATCTCCAACAGGACGCATACTCCGAGGTTGCCGTGCTTTTTGCCGAATTCTTCAGAGATTTGGACCTCGTGCCCTCTGACCTCATAGCAGGCCTTGTGCTCTTGAGGCAGGAGCAACGACGAAAACGTCACGCTGTACTCGATGAGGTCGGCATATTCTGAGCATTTCACACTCATTGTAGCATTGGCACGTACTTGATAATCCTAATGCCACTTTTACTGGCTATTATTTATAATTTCCTCTTTATCTATCCTTATTCTCGTTTTCGTATTTTAGAATTACTTCATTTCTCTATTTTTTTTCAATATAGAATATAATCTCATATTTTGTTGTTGACATATATTGTATACATGGTTACGTGCAACCATGCAGAGTGCATCACAAGAATGGAGTACCAAATATGATTGCAAAGGTTAACCAAAAAATATCCAGATCCATTGGGACCATACTCTGCTTTAGTAGAATCAATGAATGCTCTGCATAGTCTCCTGGGCTATTGAGCAGAATCCTGGATGGGTCACCACTCTGACACAGGATCATTCAAATGGCTCAATCATCCCAGCAAGCTGGTACTTATTTTGCCAACCTCAGAAGGATGACAGGCTGAGTCAACCCCACCTGGGATTAACTCAACAGCGAAGGAGGATTTGAACTCAAGCCCCTAGGATCCCAAGCCCACCACCCTAACCATTAAGCCAACACCAGGCTTAAGGGTTAATGACATACAAATAAGCATATTACCCAGCTTAAACTACTGTGGACAATTTTTTTTTCCACTCCATATGAATTGCCATTTCCCCAGCAAAGGTAGATTCAGCATCCATGTATTTTAACCACAACACCCCCAAAATGCCCTCACGAGAAAACAATTGAGTGCTGTTTAATTTTGGACCGTCGCATCAGACAGTCCGTTAACACAGACTGACTGAATCAGAGGTCAGATAAAGGCCTCTGTGAATGCCAAAACAATCTTAAAGTTATATATAGTTGTATAGATATAGTTGCAGTGATGGTTTAAGGAGGAGAGTAACTGGAGGACTGGATTAGAAGGCTACAAGGTGTATCGGTGTGAGAGGAAGGAGAGAATAGGAGGAGGAGTAGCAATCTGGTTAAAGGACAACAATGTATCAAGAGAAAGGGGTGACATTAAGGAAGGAATAAATGTAGAGGATTCTGTATGGGTAGAGATTAGAGATTGTAAAAACAGTAAGATACTGATAGTATGTTTTTATGGGGCTCTGGGTGTGAAGGAAGAGGAGGAAGGATAAGCACATGAAGAATTCAAAAGGACATGTGGTAAGGGAAGAGTATTGATTATGGGGGATTTTAACTTGCCAGGGATAGATTGGATGGAGGAACAGGGAAAGGGCAGAGAAGATTAGGATTTCCTAGGTTTAGTCCAGGATTGCTTTTTAACCCAGTTTGTAGATAAGCCCACGAGGGGGAGTACAGTGTTCGACCTCCTTTTAAGTAACGATCCCAATATGGTGGAGGAGGTGGAGGTCGGGAGCATTTAGGAGTAAGTGATTATAACTTTGTGTGTGCACAGATTCTGTTAAGGGTTAGAGTTCAGGATAGTAGGGTAAGGCTATTAGATTTCAGGAAGGTAAACCTTGAGGGTATGAGGAGAGAGTTGGGTGATGCAGATTGGGAAACTCCAACGACAGGACAATCATCATCAGAGAAATGGGAAACTTTTAAGGACCAATTGTGTAGAGTGAGGGTAAGTACATTCCAATGAAGTGTAAAACTAGAAGCAGAAAGGATCAGGGTGGTTGAGTAGTGAGATGAGGAACACTATTAAGGAGAAGCAGAAGGCATTTATTAGGTTTAAAATAACAGGACTGGAGTTAGACTTGTATCACTATCGGAGTAAACAGAGGCAAGTTAAGAAAATAACTCAGCAAGCCAAAAGAGAGTATGAGAAGGACATGGCTAAGAATATTAAACATAATAGGAAGGCTTTCTTTAAGTATATCAGGGGAAAATAACAGGTTAGGAACAGTGTGGGCCCATTGAGGAATAGCACCGGGAGAGTGGTTAGTGATGAAAGTAAGATGGCAGGATTATTAAACAGGTATTTTTCTTCAACTTTTACACAAGAACAGTAAAAGTATCTATGAAGGTGGTGAGGAAGGGCTTTTACAGAAGATCCAGGTTGGAGTGGAGGAAGTAAAGGAACAGCTCGGTCATCTAAGAGTAGATCAGGCTCCGGGTCCAGATAATATGCACCCGAGAGTATTGATGGAGGTGGCTGAGGAGCAAGTAAGCGAGATATTAACGGATATTTTCAGTTGCTCATTGGAGTCAGGACAGGTACTGGAGGATTGAAAAGTAGCAAATGTAACACCATTATTTAAGAAAGGATCCAGAGAAGAATTGGGAAACTGAAGACCTGTTAGTTTGACTTCAGTTGTGAGGAAGGTGTTGGAGACATTAATTATGGATCAAATGAGGAACTATTTAAATAAATACAAACTAATTAAAGGTTGTCAGCATGGGTTTACCAAAGGCAGTTCCAGTTTAACAAATATTTTAGAGTTCCATGCAGCAGTGTTTGATTGGGTGGATGATGGAAAGGCAGTGGACATAGTATATCGAGACTTTAATAAGGCATTTGATAAGGCACCACATCGGAGGTTGTTAGCCAAAGTGAGGGCTTGTGGAGTGGCTGGTCAGGTAGCTAATTGGATTGCAAACTGGCTTTGTGATCAGAAGCAAAGAGTGGCTGTGATTGGGAGGATGTCTTGCTGGGAGGATGTAAGTAGCGGGGTACCTCAGGGATCAGTCCTCGGACCATCACTATTCAGTATTTACAGCAATGATTTGGATAATGGGGTAAAGAGTAAGCTTTCCAAATTTGCAGATGACACAAAGCTTGGAGGTAAGATTGGTAGCAGAGGGGGTGGTGATCAGATACAGGAAAGTTTTGATACTTGCATAGATAAGGAAATAGACTGGCAGATGGAATTTAACCTGAGCAAGTGTAAGGTGATGGAGATGGGAAAGAACAATGAAAATAGAGATTACAGGATGTAAGGGGTAATTTTGGAGCGTGTCACACAGGCGAAGGATCTGGTGGTGGTTATAGATATGGGAGGTAAGCAGGCATCACAGTGCCAGGCAGCTATAGGTAAAACAAATAGGGTTTTAGATTGTATTCGGAGGGGGATCATTTGGAAATCAAACGGAGGTGGTGTTAAAATTGTATAGAAATTTAGTGAGGGGCACATATACAATATTGTGTGCAGTTCTGGTCACCACAATTCCGGAAGGACATAGATGCCAGAGAGAGGGTTCAGCGCAGGGCTACGAGATTGATTCTGGGCCAAGCTAGACTCAGCTATGAGGAGGGGCTGAAGGAGACAGGGCTTTATTCACTAGAAAGGAGGCGGTTACGAGGAGATATGATTGAGATGTTTAAGATAATGAAAGGTGAAGATAAAATAAGTGCAGATGAATTATTCAACAGAGTAGACAGTGATAGGACCAGGCACCATTGCCTGAGAGTAAAGAAGAGGAGAGTTAAGACGGTAGCAAGGCAGGGGGACTTTTACTCAGAGAGGAGTTAATGTATGGAATGGCCTCCCTGGAAAGGTCGTGACAGCAGAAAAATTAAATAAGTTTAAATTAAAATTAGATATGTACCTGGAAGTTATGGAGATGGAGGGGTATAGGGATGTTGACAGTCTTAGGTCGTTTGAGCATTGATGGATGATTGTGTGCATGTGTATGGAGTGCTGTTTGTGGGAGTCTTGTCAAAGGGGGTTGTGTGGTTGATGTGTGTTTTTAACCAAGCCCATGCCCCCTCCCCTGAGGGGAAGAAAAAAATATATACAAAAACTACAAAAAAAACATTATTTCATTAATTAAAAACTTTTTTTTTTGGTATTTCTTCTTTGGATCTTGTGTTGATAAAATAGTATGGTGTTCGTGCAGGCATGATGGGCTGAATGGCCTCCACCTGTGCTAGATTGTTAGATTTCCTTGTAAAGTTCTGGTGTTCTTTTAACAACCTATACTGCATTCTTTTAATCGTAACACTATCCCCCAATGATCGTTCAAATGCAAGCCGAAACTGGCAGTGTTCACATGGAAAGCCAAAAAGCCCCCTGAGAGAAAGATCAACTCAAAGTTACTCACTCAGGTCAAATGACAACTTTGCAAACAAAACAAAAAAGAGCAACAAGGAAAGATCACAATGAGGAGAATAATGGACAACAACAGAATGACGAAGAGGAAGAGGAGATTGACAATTAACAGTGTAGGTTAGAAGACAAGCTGGCTAATAAAATCAAGGAAATCAAATTAATATCACCCAAGCAAACACCACATCGACACCAAATAAACAACAATAAAGAGTTGAAGATACAATCCATCCATCCATCAGGACCATACTCTGTGCAGAGCATTGGTGCTGCCCAAGCAGTCTCCTTGGCTATTGGACACAATCCTGGATGGGTCGCCACTCCGACACGGGATACCAGCAAGGCGGGACTCACTTTGCTGACCTCAGAAGGATGACAGGCAGAATCAACCCCACCTGGTATTAATTCAACAGAAAATGGGATTTGAACTCAGGATCCTAGGATCCCAAGCCCACCACCCTAACCATTAAGCCAACACCAGGCATGAAGATGCAAGTAAGGAGAATAAATCAAGCAGTCACTAAAATGCTTCCAAAATCACCGAATCTGAGAGAAATTAACGATGTGACTTTTGCAGCAGTACTGTATGTCCAAGAGAAAATAACCGTAGAAACAGACTTGATAAGCAGAGAAAACGATTGAGGGTGGAAACGGGACAAATATCACAATTCAAGAAGGGAAACGGAATTCTAAAGCTTATGAAAAGAATTGGTCAAATAACAAAGAAATACAACAAAGAAAGCAATGGACGAGAACCATTAGCTGCCCATAATAAACTCTAAATACAACAGACAGCAGGGAAAATATAAAACTATGATGAGGCCAACAACAGAAGAAATCAAAATAAAGTTTGAAAACAACCCTAAAAAGTTATACTGAGAGCTCGGGAAACAGAAACAACATGTGACAACCCCTCTAAAAATAGAGGACCTAGAAAATTTTTGGAAAGGCATATTTGAAGATGAAAAAGAACACAACAAGGAATCCATCCATCCATCAAGACTATACTCTGTGTTGAGCATTGGTGTTGCCTAAGCAGACTCCTTGGCTATTGGACACAATCCTGGACAGGTCGGCACTCCGACACAGCATACCAGCATTCTGGCACTCATTTTGCTAACCTGAGAAGGATGACAGGCTGAGTCAACCCCACCTGGTATTAATTCAACAGATGAGTGGGGTTTGAACTCAGGATCATAGATCCAAAGCCCACCACCCTAACCATTAAGCCAACACCAGGCATAATACAATAAGGAAACAAATTGGATATGATGCTTGGAAAAGAAAAAGCAACAGCGACAGGAAATGCACCCAATGGCAAATGTTGAAGAGAAAAATAGAAAACATCTCACAAAAGTGCCAAACTTCAAATTCCCAGGCCCAGACAGGATTCCAAACTTCTGGCTAAAGCAACTACATGCTCTCCACCCTCACTACACTCAAGCATTTAACGAACCCGTCGAAGGGGAACAGCAATTGGATGAATGGTTTACAGAAGGCAACACTATTTTAATCCCGAAACAATAGATCATATATTGTTTAACAAAATCGTACTCAAAAACTGCAAGCTCCGACAAACCAACTTATCCAGAGCCTGGATAGATTACAAAAAAGCTTTTGATAGTGTCACACATTCATGGATTATAAAATGTATGCAGGGACACAAAATTGACCCCCAAATAGTCACACTGATTGAGAAAGCAATGATGCTCTGGAACACAATGCTGGTACTACCTTACTTGGAAGGAAAGATTGAAATCCCAGGAGTAAAGATATGACATGGTATCTTACAAGGTGAGAGCCTTTCCCCCCTCCTGTTTTGTCTCGCTCTGGACCCACTGAGTAACCTCATCAATGAACAAGGACACGGATACAATCTGACAGGCAACAGAGAAATGACCAAAGAAATATGAAAGGTAACACACCTACTGTACATGGATGAACTAAAACTCTTTGCACCGAATGATAACAAATTGGCAGATCAACTGAAGCTAGTAAAGCAGAACTCGGAGGGCATCCGAATAGAGTTTGGTCTTGACAAATGTGCC
This sequence comes from Eptatretus burgeri, assembly GCF_056783735.1. Lineage (NCBI taxonomy): Eukaryota > Metazoa > Chordata > Myxini > Myxiniformes > Myxinidae > Eptatretus > Eptatretus burgeri. Next base: position 66,137,103 of record NC_140974.1, on the reverse strand, counting down.
AAATGCACACTTTTACAAGGAAAAACAATAAGAACAGACATCTTATTCGATCAAAGTACAAAAATACAGGAACTAGAAAAACGAAGCATCCTACATATACCTCAGAATAGAACAAGGCCCCCCAAGTACAACACAAAAAATGCGTAAAATAATCAGCAAAGAGTGTCTACGCAGAATAAGACTAATTCTGAAGTCATCCTTCTCTTCAAGAAACAAAACAAAGCTATAAACCAACTTGCAGTGATGGTATTCCAATATAGTTATGAAATTATAAACTAGCCACAATTGGAGATCAACAATTGAGACACCAAAACAAGGAAACTTCCAACTATTCACAAGATGTTAGACAAAAACCAATGCAAACCGAGCTTGTACTTCCCGAGACGAGAAGGAGGACGCAGTCTGGTGGAGCTTAACCCAATGCGCAGAACACCATGTGTAGGACTAACGGAGTATGTAAAAAGCTCAACAGACTCTCGGATGAGATTTGTACACGAGCAAGAAAACAACAAACCAGAAAAGGGATCCTTAATCGATTGAGAAACAAACACCGCCCCGGACGCGTCCGGAGGCAAACACTGCTTGGACATGTCTGGAGACGAACACCGACCAGACGCGTCTGAAGACAAACTCCTGTCCAGACATAAACACCGACCAGACACGTTTGGATACAAACACCACACGGACGTGTCCGGTGCCAAGCTCTCCGGAGCCAAACACTGCTCGGACACGTCCGGAGACAAACTCGCGAACAGACATAAGCACTGCCCGGACACATCCGGAGATAAACTCCCATCCACACACGTCCGGAGATAAATACCATCTGACACGTCTGGAGACAAACCCTGCCCGGACATAACCACTGTCCAGACATAATCACCATCCGGATACGTCCAGAGACGGACAGAGAGAGAGAGAGAGAAAGAGAGAGTGAGAGGAGGGTGCTACACTTTATTGGGAAGGGGTAGAGCAAGGATGAGAGAGAGAGGGGTGGTGGCAGGGGACTTAGCAGAGAGAATGTTATGCTTTATGAACACACACACACACACACACACACACACACACACACACACACACACACACACACACACACACACACACACACACACACACACACACACACACACACACACACACACACACACACACACACACACACACACGCTTGGCCGATATCGGCAATTTTTCTCGCCCCCAAATTTTGGCAAACAGGACTAATTGGTCTGTCAGTGAAGCAACAGGTAGGCTCTGCTGGTTCATTATAAATGTCATTTTCTTCTTTTTCCAGACCAACAATGACATAATCGCCTTCCTTTCTGGAATTCCTATCACCTGCCACACCAAATATTTGGACCTCAAGGATCCAGTGAGTTGGTGGAGAGATACAAACTTTATGATTTAAGACAAAGAATAAAACAAACGTCCATAAAACCTGTGAATATATAACAATTTATATCCAGCTACATTGTGTCGTTTTTGTCTTTCAATTCACTTTATATCTATTTCATTCAATGATTTCCTCTGATTTTGTTTTTTGCCTCACTCACCTTGTTAATGTCTTTCTTACTTCCTCTGTTACTATTTGTCAGGCCAGGTCAGATCAGATATGTGACTTGCTACAGGTATCATGGAAACCTGTTTCATGGACAGGTTGTTGGCGACTAAACTGTCTCCCCCAACAGGATTCCTGGTGAGGAAGGTGTATGGATATGGACACCAAGCAGGATTAAAACTAAAACCTGTCAAAGAGCGGAGGATCTTCTTGTGAGCCAATGGCCATCCATATATGATGCCCAACTGTGTCTGCTGAAGTCCTCCTGCAGTTTGGTACCTCTTTATAGGAGGTTGGTGTCAGGATTTGCACTCCAGCTACCGAAAAACACTTCATTCTGCAAAAAATACTGAAAACCCACTCCGTGAGAGTATCTCCTGTGCAGGTGCCCTTTGCAGGGCAGGTCACCGGATGATGGGATTGGGGCAAAGCTTTCGGGACCCCCATTTTTTGCAGTGGTGTGTGCCAGCGTGGTGCTGAGCTGTCGTCCACCAGATGGCAGTCTCCTCTGGTTAACCTGAGGCAGTTCCTTTGGGTGGGTGCCTGGAATGTCCTATCCGTAAGAGAGAATGATCACCTATCTCTGCTATCATCTGAGGTCCAGTATTTGAAGATCAGTATTGTAGCACTCTAAAGTTCACAGACCAGATAGTGGTAGGATCACAGCAGGTAGTTACTCCTACTACTGGTCTGGTTGCTCTGATGGTTATCATGCCCAAGGAGTTGCTGTAGCTGTGTCCAATAAGCTGACTCCCATGATGATTGAGGTAACATCGGTCAACAAGTGTATGATGAGACTGAGGATTTAAAATTTTTTTGTGTATACCTTGTCGAAATTCGTATTTGTCACTCCTTGGTTGTAAATTTCCCTGGTCTCTGTATATGTTCTGACTGAGGCGAGTGATCTCACGGTGAAGGAGGCATTCTATGCTATGTTGAAGTCTGTGGTTGATCTGTGCCCCAGGTGAGATACTCTTCTCGTCTTGGGGATTTCAATGCATTGACTGACAATGAAAGGATAGTGATGAGACATGTGTTTGTCCCCATGGGTCTGGAACCATCCATCCATCCATCCATTGAGACCATACTCTGTGCAGAACGTTGGTGCTGCCTAAGCAGTATCCTTGGCTATTGGGCACTATCCTGGACAGGTCGCCACTCCAACACAGGATACCAGCAAGCTGGCACTCATTTTGCCAACCTCGGAAGGATGACATGCAGAGTTAACCCCACCTGGTGTTAATTCAACAGCTGAGGGGTATTTGAACTCAAGATCCTAGGATCCCAAGCCCACCACCCTCACCATTAAGCCAACACCAGGCATGTGGGTCTGGAACTGTGAACCGGAATAGCACCAAGTTCCTTGACTTTGCAAGAAGTCGTGGACTTAGAGTGGCTGGTTCATTGTTTCAGAGCCCACAGCCTCATCGCTTGACTTGGTATTCCAACGCTGGTGGTGTGACAAAGGAGATTGGCCATGTGCTCGTTGATGGTCGCTGAAGAATGCTTCAGAACTGCAGGGTCGACCGGAGTACTCAGTTCCACAATACTGACCACAGGCTTGTTGTAGCAATTCTGAAGTTTCAGCTTAAATCCGGGAGAATGGAACTATCCCAGCCGAGGCTGGGTGTTGGCAAGCTCAAAGATGAGAGAGTAGCTGAAGAGTTTGTGAACAGGCTGAGTGGGGATTTGGGGGGTCTGGGTGTTTTGGCGAATCCTGAAGAGTTGTGGAGTGCCTTCAAGAGTACCATCCTTGATGTTGACTGTGGATGTTTTGGAACCCACCATCAGGTAAAGATGAACTTTGTCTCCCAAGGGACCAGAGTTTGACCATTGACCATACCATTGACCAGAGTCACAGGGCCAGGCTTAATGGCAGAGCTGAGCTATTCAGGGAGTTGAGGTATAAAACTGTACATGCACTGAGGGCAGACAAGGAGGCCTATGTGCGAGGAATCTGTGAAGGGGTAGACTGGTAGAGCATATGCCTGGTGTTGGCTTAATGGTTAGGGTGATGTGCTTGGGATACTTGGATCCTGAGTTCAAATCCCACTCCCCGTTGAATTAATGCTAGGTGGGGTTGACTCTGCCTGTCATCCTTCCGAGGTCGGCAAAATGAGTGCCAGCTAGTTGTTATCCTGTGCTGGAGTGGCAACCAATCCAGGATTGTGCCCGATAGTCAAGGACACTGCTGAAGTAGCACCAACGCTCTGCACAGAGTATGGTCCCGATGGATGGACGGATTGATGGTGGAGCATCACATGTAGTCAAGTGACTCTCATCCTGCTTTCAAAGAAATTTGTGCATTGCGTTCCTCCAAATCCGTTCATTAGAACCATTAGAGCGGAGCCATTAGAGCGGAGGGTGGTGGGCTCTTGACAGAGCAGTCAGAAGTGAAGGTCCGCTGGGCCGGTTACTTTGAGTGGCTGTACCAGGCTGATCCACCAGCTGTTGAGTTGGTTGTCAGGGGTGTAACTGTCCCGATTGCTGACCCTCCAATCAACTGTGCACTACCTTCGTTTGTGGAAACACAGGCTGTGGTGAAGCAGTTGAAAGGGGGGTAAATCTCCTGGGATCTGTGGCATCCATGCTGAACTTCTCAACACTTATGGAAATGTTGTACTCATGTCATTGCATGCAGTTCTCTGCTCTGTTTTGAACACAGGCATCATTACATCTGACTGGAAGAGGGGCCTTGTCCCTCTCTGGAAAGGAAAGGGTGCTTGCCAGGACTGTAACAACTACCGAGGTGGGACGCTGCTCTCGGTGCCAAGCAAGGTCTTTGTTCAGACAATTCTCGCTCGGGCTCGCCACCATCTGCATCAGCACCAGCACCCAGTGCAGTCGAGCTTTACATCAAAGAGGTCAACGATTGGCCTATCCTTGCTCTTCGGGTCCTCACCAAACGCAGATAAGAGTTTCAGCAGGGGCTGCTCGCAGCATATGTTGGTCTCTGCAAAGCATATGATTCAGTGAATAGGGATGCCCTTTGAAGGATTCATGGTCTTCGTGGGGTGCCACCAAAACTGATCAATCTGATTTCTGAACTATACTCTGGGACTGAGAGTGCTGTGAGGTGTGGGGGTTCCATCTCCAACTTATTTCCAGTTGTTAATGGAGTTCTTTAGGGGTGTGTACTGGCCCCCACACTTTTCAGCACTTGTATGGACTGGATTCTGGGGAGGATGTCATAGAGATCAAGCTGTTGTGCATCATTTGGGAATGTCAAGATCTCTGACCTTGATTTTGCAGATGATGCAGTCATCTTTGCAGAGACTAGATATCCTTTTGGAGGCCCTCGATGAGCTGATTGAGGATTCAGAGCTGCTGGGATTATGGGTTTTCTTGGTCACAACTAAGATCCAGGGTTTGCAACATATTGGATGCTGCTCAGTGGTGTAGTCTGTGATACGCAGGTATACGCTGTATACCCACTAAGAAAGCTCCAGGATTTCCGTATCCCCACTTAAAACTGCGCAAGGATATGTAACGATATAGTTTTGTGACAGAACTTTCAGTTCATTGATTTTGTTCCCACATACCGGGTAGAGTATAACTGCAATAAAATATACCTTGCAGGGGAAGCCATCTACTTCATTCATCTCCATTCATAAAATTCACCTCCACTCCAGTGCGGTGCTGTTGCGAAGCGTGAAACGCGGTGGCTCACTGGCTGTGACACGTGACCTAGACCTGATGTCACGCTCACGCACCTACCAACGATGAACACGTGTTTGACAGTAGCTAGCGTTGCAAGTTTTTAATTAGCTAACATTATGAAAAGAAAGCAAACTACACTCTTTGAGTGTTTTCGTAAACCTGGCCCTGAAGTTACTGCCGCTTCGGATGACACTACAGAAACTACAGAAAAGGAGCAGCCTGATGCTAATTCTACACCTGGTAAGTGAAAGTCGCATACAAATTAGTTAATCTCTCTATAAATAGGGGGGGGGAGTGGGGGATTGGCCAATTAATTATTGGTCTATCCTAAGGCGAGCTCAGGGAGGACGGAAAACTACCTGACCATTTTGAGGTATGTTTGGACGTTTTCGGAATTTGTATCGTCATTTTATGAGTATTTAAAGAAATCGCGACTTCGCGGCCCAGAGCGTCACGCCTAGGATAGTTGTAGGCCGCAACGGTTCGGGGCCCCTTTAGCGACCAAAATGGCTTCTTCCACCTTTATAACTGATATCGCCGGATGCCTGACGTTATCACCTGCACGATGATCTGTGTGTTGAATTTGTGTGACTTTGTGTTGTCGAGCTATGAGCGAATAAAGGACCGCGCCGCTGGCCTATTCGATTAACGTTTGGCCTTACGGCTGTGATGCAGTTTCACTCCCGGCTCTCACGAACGAACGGAAAGATATTTTGGAATTCTGTTTTCAGATTTCGCAGTCGACAGCCATCGTCTAAATCCCAACGTAGAAAACCAGGTGAAAATCGGAGGATTTTTGGTGTTTTGGCGACTAAAGCCGCTTTCGGTACTTTGAGAATAGGAAACAAAATGCGCTGATTAATTCCCTTTAGCGGCGGTTAATGTAAATAATTTTTTTCATCGGTACTTGGAGGTAGGTGAGGTATTGACCTACGAAACGAGAGGTATCATTTGGTTGTAGGACTTGTGATGATTAAATTACAGAAAAAAAACGATTGTTGGCGGGCCGCGTACATTTCGGCGCCTCGCCATCGAAGGGAACGAAACATTTTCAATCTGTTTTCGGATTTATCAGTATCTATCGGGTGGTAATGAGATTACCTCGAAAATCTGATTAAAAACGGCTTATGTTTCGCAGTTTAGCCGCAGCTTGCATTTCGTACTGGGAAAAATAACATTCCGGAAGGAATTTCTCTTCCGCCATCATCCAAATAATTTTTCCGTCGGCATGAGGACATAGAGGAAGGATAGACTGACAAAATAAGGAGTTACACTAAGCTCTGTGACTTGTAATGATTAAATTCGAGATTTTAAAGGCAGCGGTGGAAAAATATGCAAATTCACTCCAACGGCTCTGACGAACGAACGGAAAGTTATTTTTGAATTCTGTTTTCGGATTATACAGTATGTATATATATATATTTCAGGTCCAGGCAATAATATTGTCAGTTAGCTGTGAACCATTGATTGGCCCATGACAATGACTATTAGGCCTAGTGTGCTATTGCCTTCCCTTGAGTTTGGCTTAGGCTTATGCCTCATCCTCATAGTGCTATTGTTCACACCATAGCTCATTTCTTTTTTTAAATCTTCATCCAATTTAGTGCTTAACTTCAATGCTGAAGACTCGTGCACTTGAACCTGGTGATTACATGCAAACTAGCCGCACAAAGCTCTCTTGGAAGTGTCAACATTGGGGGTTCTGACACCTGATGCATTCAGACTATTCCAGTCTCGTACTGTTTTAATTTGTATCCTCCTGCCATGCAAAATCACTAGGGATCACTAAACGGTAGAAAATTAGTCCAAAGCGTTTAAATCTTCCCAGCTGTAAATGTCATTAGCTGTTATAGTCTTTGTTGCTATAATTTGTTGATAACACATACCCAGTCTTGTAGAATGCTCTCAATTGTGTGTGGATGCATGTAGTGTATGTGTTGGTGCCATGGTGCTTATGGGGTGTCGCTCCTACACAGATGTGGCGAAGGCGGGGAGGGATTCGGGGATCATCACAGTTTTCTCGCTACAAAAACCTAGACTACACCACTGATGCTGCTATCTTGTCTCTACCCGTTTGTTAAGAGGATGTTAAGGTCACTGAGAGATTCACTTACCTTGCCAGTGATATTCATGTCTCTGCATGTTTTGAGCCACAGGTCCATGGATATCTGCAGGGGCCTGGTGAGTCATGGATTCACTGGATCATGAGGTGTGGCATTGTCGGTACAAATGCAGGAAGATGAAAGTCTGAGTCTTTAAGTCCTTGGTGTTTCTAGTCTTGCTCTACAGATGTGAGACTTGGACTCTGACCAAAGATCTAAGATGGAGACTTAACTCCTTCGGTACTGGGTCTCTTCGGAGAATCCTGGTTATCACTGGTCAGACTTTATGTCCAATGAGCGGTTGCTGAGAGAGACTCGGATGAGATTTGTTAGTCCATGAGCTTTAGATGCAGCTGTATGGACACATGGCTCATTTACCTGATGTTGATCCTGCTCACGAGATTCTCTCAGCATGGGAGCCTTGTGTGTGGAGGAGGCCAATGGGCTGACCACGTGCCTCATGGTTGCAGCAGGTCGATTGGCATCTCAAGGAGATCGGGATGGGCCAGGCATCTGCCTGGGGGATAGCCAGACGTAGGCCCCTGGAGTATGGCAGAAAGTGAGCGCACTGCTCTGGCGCATGCTCCCATAGCTGACCTGACCTTACTTCCTCTCCACATCTTATCGCTTCCTTCATTTTTATCTCGCTTACCCTCTTTCTTCTTTCATTCAAATTGCTTGCTTTTTAAAATCTTACTAGTGCGTGGCCGTAGGTGCGTGGCCGTAGGTGCGTGGCCGTAGGTGCGTGGCCGTAGCTGCGTGGCCGTAGGTGCGTGGCCGTAGGTGCGTGGCCGTAGGTGCGTGGCCGTACGTGCGTGGCCGTACGTGCGTGCCCGTACGTGCGTGGCCGTACGTGCAAACAAAAAAATTTAAAAAAACTTTCAAACTGCGTGCCAGAAACAACAACCACACAGGCTGTTCCTTCGCTCTCACGTGCCCGTACATGCGTGCCTGTAGGTGCGTGCCCGTACGTGCGTAAAACAACAACCACACAGGCCGTTTCCATACCTACCTTGAGAGTGATCCAATGTGGAGGCACATACTCAGGTCCCCAGTGTCAATTGTGACATCATATCAAACGAAGAAGAAGAATAATTGTGACGTCAATCGTGCAGGGAAAAAAAAGAAGAAGCGGAATTGTGACGTCATAGCACCGTGTCCTGTCATTGCTGGCAAATAAATGGCCGTAACTTGGGAACTGCTCGTCCGATTAATATCAAACCCTAAAAAGGCACATCCGCAGGGCCCCGGCAATATTCCTGGCAAGTTTCAATCAGATCGGACCAGTGGTTTTTGAGAAACTGCGGTCGCAGACACACATACAGAGATTGCTGGAATTATAGATAGATGACTCCAACGTAGCCAACATGTAGCACTCAATGGATTCCTTTCATCTCCTCTCCCTGTTAATGCTGGGGTGCCCCAAGGCAGTGTTCTGGGCCTAGTCCTATTCCTGATCTTCATCAATGATCTCTGTGACTAACTGGAAAATCCTCTCTTTCTATTTGCTGATGATTCTATCCTCTGTCATGACATCCATAATCCTTCAGACAGACAGGCTGCAGCCTCACTGTCTCTCTCCGAAAGAACCATCTGGCAACTCCTCCTTCCCTGCATCGACTTCAACAATCCTTTTGAGGAGGTTCAGTCATTCAACCTCCTGTGTCTCACTGTCAGCCACAATCTATCTTGGGAAAACCACATTTCAACATTGGTTTCCAAAGCCAGCCACCAACTGGGCATCCTCTGTTGTACAAATTCCTTCCTTTGCACAACTGAACTCTTATCGACCTACATGGCCTTCATCGGCAGCTTGATGGAGTGCTGCTCTCCCCTCTTGGCTGGCTCCCCTGACTCACATTCTGCTCAGCTTGAAGCTGTGGAAATTAAGGCCATCAAGATCATTGGAATCTTCCACATTGAAGCTGAATCTATAGGCTTATCACTTCGCCATCGGAGACAGGTCGGTTGTCTGTCTTCTACTGCCTACCTTCTGGTCTTGCACTCTCTGTTCTTTCTGTGCTTTGTCTCTCCCCCAGGTTGCCGCAGGGCTCCTCTGGTCCACCATCAACCCCCTTCTGGTGAAACTACCTAAATCCAGGATCACTGCTCACCTCCATTCATTTGTTCCTCTTTTTCCTGCCTGTGGAATCAACTTCCACATACTTTTCATTCTCATTCTTCCCTCCAGGTCTTCAAGACAGTTGTTCACCTCCACCTCAGATCGTCCCCAACCAAAACCATGATCTTTTTCACCCTCGTTAACCACACCCATATCCCTCCTAATTCTCCAGTTTTTCCTCCTTGGAGTTTGCTTCTCCATGCATGCCTGATTTTACTGTTCCATCCTGATCCGTTCAGTGAGCTCGCTCTTCCATGAGCGTCGGCTATGTATGCAAAAAGAACATCGTTTTTTATCTCTTGTCTGTGTACCTCGTCCGTTAAATTTTTTTTTCTTGTTTGAGATTTTTTGGACCTCATGTATGAAATGTGCCTTTCTATTATGCTATCTCCCACTTCCACTGGTATACCCTGATTTCAACTGCTTTATTTCCTCCTCCTGTTTCTTAGTCAGTGATGTTGCACTACAAGGATGTGTGCTACTTCATGAATTATGCACTCGCTGCGTATGGCTGGCCACTTTACCTCGTTACCCACCCTGCCACTGGCATTTGCCATCTGCTTGCCTCCTGTTCGTAAGTTCCATCTCACTTGTTTCCTCAGCCCGCTTGGCTTTTTTCGGATCTTCGAACAACTTCTATGATCATTTAAAATATCTATTCCATCTGATTTATCTATTGACTGGTTTCATTAACTTCCAGCTGACTTGTACATCTCAAGACTTTCATGAAAATATATAGTTCTTCCCTCTTGAAGCATAAGGATGTTGTTGCAGCTGCTGCTGCCTTCCATGCTGCCGAAAACATCGATACGCACCCACGGTGACATTGGAGGAAGACAACAGTTGCTCATGCCATAGCGCTGCCATCCGACGCCATTTTGCAGATCGAGGCCTCAGCTCCATTGACATCGTCTTTGCTTCTTTCCATGATGCAGTAAGCACAAATTTATTTCTTTTGAAAGTTTTTTTTTTTTTTTTGAATCAGTTGGCACTTCCAAGGTCAACTTGATATTAACCATAAATATCAGATTTCTATTTTCAACCATGGTTTATAAATGGTTGAACCTCCAAAATCTCAACCACTGACCACAAAGTTCTCCATCTCTACCATGGCCTTCAAATTTCCCTGGTCTTTACTATGGCCTCCAAACTTCAATGGCCTCCAAAGTTCCATGGTCTCTAACATGGCCTCCAAAGTTCCCGGTCTCTAACATGGCCTCCAAATTTTCCGGGTCTGTAACATGGCCTCCAAAGTTCCCCGGTCTCTAACATGGCCTCCAAAGTTCCCCGGTCTCTAACATGGCCTCCAAAGTTCCCCGGTCGCTAACATGGCCTCCAAAGTTCCCCGGTCTCTAACATGGCCTCCAAAGTTCACGGTCTCTAACATGGCCTCCAAATTTTCTGGGTCTGTAACATGGCCTCCAAAGTTCCCCAGTCTCTACCATGGCCTTCAAATTTCCCTGGTCTTTACTATGGCCTCCAAACTTCAATGGCCTCCAAAGTTCCATGGTCTCTAACATGGCCTCCAAATTTTCCGGGTCTGTAACATGGCCTCCAAAGTTCCCCGGTCTCTAACATGGCCTCCAAAGTTCCCCAGTCTCTAACATGGCCTCCAAAGTTCCCCGGTCGCTAACATGGCCTCCAAAGTTCCCCGGTCTCTAACATGGCCTCCAAAGTTCCCCGGTCGCTAACATGGCCTCCAAAGTTCCCCGGTCTCTAACATGGCCTCCAAAGTTCCCCAGTCTCTAACATGGCCTCCAAAGTTCCCCGGTCGCTAACATGGCCTCCAAAGTTCCCCGGTCTCTAACATGGCCTCCAAAGTTCCCCGGTCTCTAACATGGTCTACAAAGTTCTCCAGTCTCCAACATGGCCTCCAAATTTGCCTGGTCTCTACCATGGCCTCCAAAATTCCCCGGTATCTAACATGGCCTCCAAAGCCTCCTAAGATTTGTTTAAAATTAAGATCCAACATTGACCTCCTCTGCTGCAGGTTTATGAAACACCATTTTTCGTTGCTGTCGACCACGAAAAGAAGAAGGTTGTCATAAGCGTACGAGGGACGCTATCATTGAAGGTTGGAACTTAATTTTTGGAGCAGTCCAGAATCTGTCATCAGAAATGCAATGGCTTGCCATCTTTCATACATCTTTTTTTATTTTAAAAATCCCACAAAGAACGGTAATTTCATTATGATCAAAGCTTGATTCATCATTGAGGACCTCGTTCTCTCTGATCTCAGAGCGAACAAAACTCACAAAATAGAGGAATTTTAACCCATTCCATTCATTGTTTATTTCGTACACATATTCTTTCCTTTTGTATCTATTTCCTCCGATGCATTTTCTCCTTTCTTTCTCCACTTCGATCCTCTCAAGTTCCTCTTTTTGCTCCTTCTTGATTTACCTTCTTCTACCTCTTCATAAGATTTATTTTTCTCTTCCTTCAAAACCTTACTTAGCTTGTATTTTAACTCATGGGACTATGTGTGCAGTATGGACTACATGATGTTTGTCCATCTGTGTGTGTGCAGGATGCTCTTACAGACCTCTCAGGCGATGCTGAGCATTTGCCAGTTGAAGGACATCAGGGTACATGGCTCGGGCATCGGGTAAAAAAATAATGTTTCAATGTTAGGTTGTTGTTTTTTAATCATCATCATTATTATTGATCTATTTATCACTTTACCAGAAAACTTCCCATTTGATATTGCAATTAGTCGGGAAATCTAAGAGACAAAATACATAGGGAAGTAAAAAGTCTTCTTGCTATAGTAAGAGGATTCTTGGTTAGTGCGTCCATATGTAGCATGTATGACCCTCACTTAAAATTCAACGAATTAATAACAACCTTTCCCTACTAACTCCACACCACACGGTCCATCCCCCAGGGCATGGTGCTATCGGCAAAATATGTGAAGAAGAAACTGGAAGAAGAAATGATCTTGTCGCAGGCATTTGGGAGAGATCTGGTACAGTAAACAATGGCTATGATGATAAAACTCAGCATTAATATTATCCTTAACTGGAATAAAAAAATAATTGAGCCTAAATTTTGAAATGAATTTGAGAAAAAAAACAAAAACAAAACAATTTATCTAATAAAAACAAAGACAATGAAAACAGAATCCACTGAGAAAGCAATTTAATGGGGTCATTGAGAATAACATTCTACATGCTGGCAGGATGGTTTAGAGATGCGCACACTCACCTTTGAGCTGCTCAGCTTGGGTTTGAATCTCGACCCGGCTATAAACTGCCATCCCGGTGTTTCACGGGCAGGGTGATTGATCAATGTGTGTGCCGTCCCCTCAAATGGATGTTGAATTGACGTCCCATCTGCCAGTACTAGTTGCTGGACGTGAAAGATCGCATGGTGTCCTTTGCGAAGAGTAGGCAATCCATCACTGGCACCAGGAACAAATTACAAATTTCTGCCACAGTCGGTACAATATCGGTCTTGGCCAGCCGGTTCGTGAAAGACTTGGGCCAAAAGCTTTACCCTGTAGCCGACCCAACAAGGTGGGAATAATTGGGCCTGTTAGGGAAGATTAAACACGATACTCTGCACTGTTTTTTTTCTTTCTCTTTCTGAATGAAAAGACAAGACATTTATTAATCGATCAAAATTTGTTATCTATTAGTTGTCCTCACATCAAATTTAAGGAAAGACATCATTGTTGTGCAACATATTTCAAGAGTTGACAGAAGTTGACAGGCCTTTGGTCAATATGAAGGGGAAGTTCTCCAATTCTCACTAGATTGCCAGAAGGTTTTTGCACACGTTTCTGTTAAGCACATAAAACACCTTGCATGGTCCATCAATTACCATTTGACAATACTGTATGTGCCCATCCCTCGATTTATGGAGGACGAGTACTGTATAAATGTTCTTGAAAAGTTGTGCGTAAAACAAAATTCCGTCGATCGAACCCTATTTTCTCATTAACTGCCATTACATAATTGGAGATACGTTTACATGGAAAACATTTTGGCCCCAAGACATGACTAGAAAACACACTGAAGAATGCGGCAAACATTTTTTCAACAAAGATTTAAGAGCAATTTGATAAGGTTGTGATAAAATATTAATAGTAATGCTCAAAATGTCAGAAATATATAACACATACCAGAAATTGTGGTGATTGTTGTGGAAAATGGTGGTGCAGCGAGTCGTGGTTGGACTGCACCAATACAACCCAAGCTTGAACGGCACAAATTGGACCGGACCAAAACAAGCCGAGCTCGAACGGCACAAATTGGACTGAACCAAAACAAGCCGAGCTCGAACGGCACAAATTGGACCAGACCAAAACAAGCCGAGCTCGAACGGCACAAATTGGACCAGACCAAAACAAGCCGAGCTTGAACGGCACAAATTGGACCAGACCAAAACAAGCCGAGCTTGAATGGCACAAATAGGACCGGACCAAAACAAGCCGAGCTCGAACGGCACAAATTGGACCAGACCAAAACAAGCCGAGCTTGAACGGCACAAATTGGACCAGACCAAAACAAGCCGAGCTTGAACGGCACAAGTTGGAACGGACCAAAACAAGCCGAGCTTGAACGGCACAAATTGGACCAGACCAAAACAAGCCGAGCTTGAACGGCACAAATTGGACCAGACCAAAACAAGCCGAGCTTGAACGGCACAAGTTGGATTAAACCAAAACAAGCCGAGCTTGAACGGCACAAGTTGGAACGGACCAAAACAAGCCGAGCTTGAACGGCACAAATTGGACCAGACCAAAACAAGCCGAGCTTGAACGGCACAAATTGGACCAGACCAAAACAAGCCGAGCTTGAACGGCACAAATTGGACCAGACCAAAACAAGCCGAGCTTGAACGGCACAAATTGGACCAGACCAAAACAAGCCGAGCTTGAACGGCACAAATTGGACCAGACCAAAACAAGCCGAGCTTGAACGGCACAAATTGGACCGGACCAAAACAAGCCGAGCTCGAACGGCACAAATTGGACCGGACCAAAACAAGCCGAGCTCGAACGGCACAAGTTGGAACGGACCAAAACAAGCCGAGCTCGAACGGCACAAATTGGACCGGACCAAAACAAGCCGAGCTCGAACGGCACAAATTGGACCGGACCAAAACAAGCCGAGCTCGAACGGCACAAATTGGACCGGACCAAAACAAGCCGAGCTCGAACGGCACAAATTGGACCAGACCAAAACAAGCCGAGCTTGAACGGCACAAATTGGACCAGACCAAAACAAGCCGAGCTTGAACGGCACAAATTGGACCAGACCAAAACAAGCCGAGCTTGAACGGCACAAATTGGACCGGACCAAAACAAGCCGAGCTCGAACGGCACAAATTGGACCGGACCAAAACAAGCCGAGCTCGAATGGCACAAGTTGGAACGGACCAAAACAAGCCGAGCTCGAACGGCACAAATTGGACCGGACCAAAACAAGCCGAGCTCGAACGGCACAAATTGGACCGGACCAAAACAAGCCGAGCTCGAACGGCACAAATTGGACCGGACCAAAACAAGCCGAGCTCGAACGGCACAAATTGGACTAAACCAAAACAAGCCGAGCTTGAACGGCACAAATTGGAACGGACCAAAACAAGCCAAGCTTGAACGGCACAAATTGGACCGGACCAAAACAAGCCGAGCTCGAACGGCACAAATTGGACTTAACCAAAACAAGCCGAGCTTGAACGGCACAAGTTGGAACGGACCAAAACAAGCCGAGCTTGAACGGCACAAATTGGACCAGACCAAAACAAGCCGAGCTTGAACGGCACAAATTGGACCAGACCAAAACAAGCCGAGCTTGAACGGCACAAATTGGACCAGACCAAAACAAGCCGAGCTTGAACGGCACAAATTGGACCGGACCAAAACAAGCCGAGCTTGAACGGCACAAATTGGACCAGACCAAAACAAGCCGAGCTTGAACGGCACAAATTGGACCGGACCAAAACAAGCCGAGCTCGAACGGCACAAATTGGACCGGACCAAAACAAGCCGAGCTCGAACGGCACAAGTTGGAACGGACCAAAACAAGCCGAGCTCGAACGGCACAAATTGGACCGGACCAAAACAAGCCGAGCTCGAACGGCACAAATTGGACCGGACCAAAACAAGCCGAGCTCGAACGGCACAAATTGGACCGGACCAAAACAAGCCGAGCTCGAACGGCACAAATTGGACCAGACCAAAACAAGCCGAGCTTGAACGGCACAAATTGGACCAGACCAAAACAAGCCGAGCTTGAACGGCACAAATTGGACCGGACCAAAACAAGCCGAGCTCGAACGGCACAAATTGGACCGGACCAAAACAAGCCGAGCTCGAACGGCACAAGTTGGAACGGACCAAAACAAGCCGAGCTCGAACGGCACAAATTGGACCGGACCAAAACAAGCCGAGCTCGAACGGCACAAATTGGACCGGACCAAAACAAGCCGAGCTCGAACGGCACAAATTGGACCGGACCAAAACAAGCCGAGCTCGAACGGCACAAATTGGACTGAACCAAAACAAGCCGAGCTTGAACGGCACAAATTGGAACGGACCAAAACAAGCCAAGCTTGAACGGCACAAATTGGACCGGACCAAAACAAGCCGAGCTCGAACGGCACAAATTGGACTTAACCAAAACAAGCCGAGCTTGAACGGCACAAATTGGAACGGACCAAAACAAGCCGAGCTCGAACGGCACAAATTGGACCGGACCAAAACAAGCCGAGCTCGAACGGCACAAATTGGACCGGACCAAAACAAGCCGAGCTCGAACGGCACAAATTGGACTGGACCAAAACAAGCCGAGCTTAAACGGCACAAATTGGACCGGACCAAAACAAGCCGAGCTTGAACGGCACAAATTGGCCCGGACCAAAACAAGGCGAACTTGAATGGCACAAATTGGACCGGACCAAAACAAGCCGAGCTTGAACGGCACAAATTGGACCGAACCAAAACAAGCCGAGCTCGAATGGCACAAATTGGACCGGACCAAAACAAGCCGAGCTTGAACGGCACAAATTGGACCCGACCAAAACAAGCCGAGCTTGAATGGCACAAATTGGACCCGACCAAAACAAGCCGGGCTCGAACGGCACAAATTGGACCGGACCAAAACAAGCCGAGCTCGAACGGCACAAATTGGACCGGACCAAAACAAGCCGAGCTTGAACGGCACAAATTGGACCGGACCAAAACAAGCCGAGCTTGAACGGCACAAATTGGACCGAACCAAAACAAGCCGAGCTCGAACGGCACAAATTGGACCGGACCAAAACAAGCCGAGCTTGAATGGCACAAATTGGACCGGACCAAAACAAGCCGAGCTCGAACGGCACAAATTGGACCGGACCAAAACAAGCCGAGCTTGAACGGCTCAAATTGGACTGAACCAAAACAAGCCGAGCTTGAACGGCACAAATTGGCCCGGACCAAAACAAGGCGAACTTGAATGGCACAAATTGGACCGGACCAAAACAAGCCGAGCTTGAACGGCACAAATTGGACCGAACCAAAACAAGCCGAGCTCGAATGGCACAAATTGGACCGGACCAAAACAAGCCGAGCTTGAACGGCACAAATTGGACCGGACCAAAACAAGCCGAGCTTGAATGGCACAAATTGGACCCGACCAAAACAAGCCGGGCTCGAACGGCACAAATTGGACCGGACCAAAACAAGCCGAGCTCGAACGGCACAAATTGGACCGGACCAAAACAAGCCGAGCTCGAACGGCACAAATTGGACCGGACCAAAACAAGCCGAGCTTGAACGGCACAAATTGGACCGGACCAAAACAAGCCGAGCTTGAACGGCACAAATTGGACCGGACCAAAACAAGCCGAGCTTGAACGGCACAAATTGGACCGAACCAAAACAAGCCGAGCTCGAACGGCACAAATTGGACCGGACCAAAACAAGCCGAGCTTGAATGGCACAAATTGGACTGGACCAAAACAAGCCGAGCTCGAACGGCACAAATTGGACCGGACCAAAACAAGCCGAGCTTGAACGGCTCAAATTGGACTGAACCAAAACAAGCCAAGGTTGAGCAGCACAAATTGTTTTGATTCCAGCAATTAAACCTCAGTGGTGTAATTAAATGCTTAGATTGTCTGTTTGAGTCTGTGAGGCTGGTGGTTTGATCATTGGCCAAGTTGTACCAAAGACTCTTAAAATGGTATGTGCTGCTTCCTTGCTGGAAACTCTGCATTCAAAAGGATGGAGCATAGATAAACAACCATATATTGGCCACCATAGCACAGAGATAATGGCCCTAATGGCCTCTTCCACTGAATTTCCTTTTAAGGGAACTCATATTATAATGTTTTCATTTTTTTTGTCTGTAATCCTATTGATTCGCAATTGGTCACAGACTTTGACACCAATACAATTTTGTTTTTTAATTATAGACCCGATGCATCAAAAAGCTCCATATATCGAACAAAGTTTCAAATGGAGCACCCCACCGCCATTGGAGCATTTAAATTGCATCAGATGTGGCAATAAATGTGAATTGGTGCTCCCAGCTTACCAGCTCGATGACAGAAGATGCTATTTGTATTTTTGCTACGCTCATCTCCACACCATTTAGAATCCCATACAGGCATAGGCAACTTGCTAGTACTTTATGAAAATGCTTTCTGCCATATTCCCATGGACATATTCAAAACCGAGGCATCACCAATGAGTAAATATCCATTTTCATTGTCTTGCTTCCACAGGGTTCAGGGATTGTGCCTGAAAGCATCGCATGCCTTATTACGAATCCTTTGCAACGAGGACAATGAAAGGGAAATCAACCATTTTAAACAAAAATATTGGCAGCCGTTCAATCTGGCAATCTCAACAAGTCATCTTTATGCTTATAGGTTAACTTTTGGTAATTTTGCAGCTTTATGACATCACAATTCAGGTGGTAAAACTTGTATGCACTCCACAAATGTCCCAGCTTCATTATATCCTCATCTCCCATTGGCAATTGAAGGATAATATGATGATCATGCTTGATATATAATGGTAATGTGTCAACAGTCTCTTCCTAATCCTTAACTAACACGAACCTAACTTTTTCTCGACTGCCTCCCACCACCCTCCATCACATTTACACAATGTAAACTCCTCATGGGAAACATACAAGGCTCGTGGTACCAAATACTATGGACTGGTCGTCGTCGGCCACTCCCTGGGCGCAGGCACAGCTGCCATCTTGTCTTTCTTTCTCCGCCCAAACTATCCTGACATTTCCTGCTTTGCATATTCCCCACCTGGTGGATTGCTAAGGTGAAGACATAGAATCTATCATTCTTTGTAGCTTCATAGTGCCCTTGCAACTCTTCATACCCTTGACACTCTTATTCCCCCTTTCGATTCCCCCCCTCCCACTCCTTCCTCCCACTTCCCCCTTTCTTTTCCTCCCTGCCTCATTTCCCCTGTTTCCTTACTTATCCTCTCTCATATCGATCTCCATTGTCTCACTCTGCTGCTCATTTTCTCTTATCTTGCTTTTATCCCCTTTCAGTCCTCTCACTTCTTTTTCAATCTCCTTATCTCACTGTCTTCTCATTTCTCTGGATCCCAAGTCCCCTCCCCCTTTCTCCCCTCCTCCACCCACCCCCCCATCCGCTTCCACACTTCCAGTTAACATGTTTCTGCATATATGCTTCAATTGATACACAAAAGCCACGGGATTATAAACACCATGTTTCTGCAGTGAGGATGCCATGGAAAAGTCAAAGGAGTTTGTGACATCAGTCGTTTTGGGAAAGGATGTCGTGCCAAGGTAAAGATGTTTGCATTTCATTTGCTAAACTCTCTTCCGATTAACAAGGATCCCTAAGGTCTTGAGTTATAAAGGGGTTTTTGGTCAGCACAAATGATGATTCTTATTCTTTCCTGCAGGATTGGACTTCCACAGCTTGAAGGTTTCCGTAGACAACTATTGGAAGTTTTGCAGAAATCAGACAAGCCCAAGGTGCGGGATTGATTCTCACTACTCCATGGATCCACTTAGTTATTCGACCCGAACATCGTGTTTACCCCTCCACTCATCATATAGCCTAACTTCTGTCATTTAACTGTCTTGTACTCAACATGCCTGCTATTCCATAAATCCTTTAATACATCCTCATTACTTCGTTTTATAAACATGTCCATTGATCTAATCTAATGTCCATTCTAAGTTTCAGAGCATCAGCGCTGCTGAAGTGCTCATTAGGCAGAGAATGCACTGGGTGGTTTTCCATTGCCTTTCCCAACAGTCATCTGGCCAGGAATTTGGCCAGGTTGCCACGGAGATAATCGACCTCCTGCTCTGATGGGCTGCATTAGCATACTCTATGACACGACAATACGTTAAGAAAGCCTTTGTTTTGTTTCAATGTGATGCTATATACTATAGCTCAGGCATGATGCATCTCGTCACAACATATGTTGTCTATTTCTTATTTACATACACAAGAAGATGTGGGGTCCAATCTGAAAAGCCCCAAGTGTGAAACACCTGTATTTAAAGTATTTATTTATTCCTGATACGTGAAACACTCTGCAACCCTTGCCTGCAGAAAAGACTTATTTTGGTTTTGTTTTTTGTTTTTACAACGCTGGCCACATTTTCCATCCAATCAGCATGTATCTGTTTAAAAAATTATCCATGGGAAGGCGCTCCCATGTTGAAAGTTTTGCGTCAATCGCTTAAACGGTTGCAGAGAAAATTAATTGAAAAGCGAATAAAGGTGAAAAAGTGAGGGCCTCGGCCGACGTTCCACAACCTGGTCAATGATGGTTGTGGACGCCTATTACTAGTTCAATAGTCTAACCAATGTAAATTTCGCCACCTTGAGGTGGTGTGTGAGAGGCCACTTCCTGGTGGTTTGTTGGTGAGAATAACTAAAATTCTTGGGCAGGGCAAAATCTTTTTTTCTGATAGTTTGGCTCCTATGGTTAAGAAAACAAATCGTGTAATAGTTGGGATGATTTGCTGGCATCCCAGTTCTCACGAGTTTTAAGTTTATGTTTTTGATTTCATGGTGGATAATGAAATGCATTAATGATAAGCAGTGCACATTGATGATGCAGGCTTGATGGGTCGATTGGCTTCTTCCTGTGTCTTCGGCTTCCTCTTCATTTTGATGAGGTGAAGAGCTCGGCTCGAGTTGATATTTCTCGGTGCAGTCGAGATCATCTAATATGAGACTTGGTTGGTCATGACGATCGCCCACTCTTTTCCTCTCCTTCTTGCTCCCTGTGGTGCAGTGGCGAATAATAGCTGGAGGAACTCGTTGCTTTCCAAAAACGGAGCTTCTTAGTGAGGCGGAATTGAGCGAGCTTGTGGCAGGACGATTGGGAGCTTCGCCCAGCGAGCTGTCTATTGCCCTCTCTACCAGCATTCCCCTCTATCCACCGGGGAACATCATCCACGTCTTGCACACGCACCCGAAGGACATGTGGTCTGACTCTCTGTGTTGTCTTTTATTTGACTGCACCCATTCCTTTACGTGTCCTATGTACTTCCATTTAGTCTTAACCCTTCCTGTATACTGTGGTTTACCCACCTACATTCTACGAGGCCAGTTCAAGGTCGACCTGCACTTTATTTTCTACACAAAGGACAAAATGTTTTCTGAAAATGTTAAAACTTTCTTTATTTCTCAACATATTCCCCAGCAACACAAAAACTTTTGTCCCATTAGTGTGGAAATGTTTTGATGCAAGTTTCGTAGAAGGCTTTGGGATGGGTACGCAGCTACGTTAGAACATTTAATTGGCTTTTGTCTATCACCACCAAACCTTTTACTAAAGTACTAACTCTTCCACGAGTCTCGACAATATCCAAACAAAAAAAAAAACAACCTGATGCCACCTCATAGTTTAATTGTCCCAAAGAGGTGAAAGTCACAGGGTATAGATCTGAGCTCTAAAGTGTTATGTTTAGACCCTTCCACCCAATCTGTACAAGTGTTGCAGTTATGACATCTGCTGTGCGATGTCTTCTGCAACAATGCAACTCCACCAGAGAGCATTCTTCGCAGCCGCCTGCAAATTGCATTACGGACATCGTTGCTGTAATATCAGGCGTTTATTATCGACATGGATAGGGCGTCAAGAAAATCGACGATCGGTCATTGGCAGGCCCAAAACGTGGTGACAAACACTTCTTGCAGATGTCGAAGTTCTGAACTTCTTGGATTATGGGGAGCTGCTCTGGGAATACTCAATGCTTGACCGCTTGCTTTCTGGTGGGTAGTAGTGAACTCACGATTGATCACATTACAATTTTCCTTCAGAAAGTCATCCCCCTCCCCCCCTTCTCTCTCCAGTAACGTTACAGAAGTTCTTTCACACGGAAAACCTTTTGATCAAAGGAATTGTTTTTCAGCATCTACCTTAGACTCACTTTTTAGAATTTTAGATGCCTGCGGATGATGGTCACCACACTTCTGATACCAATTCCGACTTCTGACATGCGGCCGTTTCTCAGAGTCGATTGTTCAACTCTTCGGGTTACTGTATATTGGCAGGAGTTGTAGCAATTGCTGGAACATGTTCAGGTGGAAGAACATTGACTGAGGTGTTAGCGCATTCAAACATACTTCTTGAGAGAGCGTCATCACCAAACTGTTTCACGAGTCTTCTGTGAATTTCAGTTTGTTTCACTAAAAACTTGATCACACATCGCTGTTCCACAGCACATGACGCACTACTTGCACTTGCCACCATCTTGGCTCTATCCACAATGAATTGTGTGGCAGAATCGTGCCCACTTGCTGATCTAGGGTTGGTTGCCACTACTGAGGGGATAGAGGGCAGCAGGGGAGAGGAAGGGGGATTTCAGATTTTAAAAATACAAAGTCGAGGCTTTTGGGAGAGCTAGAGAGGGAAGTCTCTGGTGTTGGCTTAATGGTTAGGGTGGCGGGCTTTGGCTCCAAGGGTCCTGAGTTCAACTCCAGCTCAGCTGTTGAATTAATACCAGGTGGGGTTAACTCGGCCTGTCATCCTTCTGAGGTCGGCAAAATGAGTGCCAGCATGCTGGTATACTGTGTCCGAGTGGCAACCCATCCAGGATTGTGCCCAATAGCCAAGGAGACTACATAAGCAGCACCAATGCTCTGCACAGAGTATGATCCCAATCTCCTCCTCTCCTCCGAGAGAGGGAAGTCGAGAATTAAAAGTGCAGGTAGACCATGAACCACCCTCATACATGGCTCCCCCCAAATCCCCCAACTATTTTCCTAAAGCAGGACATATTGGCTTTGTTGTTCACTTTTTCTGTCACTCACCCCATCCCACACCTCCAATAAAATGAGCTAATTCATGCAAAACAATAAACATCCAATTAATATTGTTATATTACATAAACTATTGATTGAACGATTCCACTGAGCATGGTTGGTTGAAATTCCTCATTTAAGACTAAGGACCCAGGGTTGGGGGTGATCATTGGTTGAGAAACGTAGGGCATTCCTTGGCAAAATGTTCATCACAATCGATCGATGGAGTTTGATTAATTCAAGTTAAGCCATAACCACACTCGTATTTTAATTAATACTTGGTCCATTCTCATCCTGAATGTTCTATCAATGTCAATGTTTTATGTTGGGGGTGGGAGGGTTCCTGTTTTACAATCAGCTTCTTTGCCAAAATGAAGAGATGGTCACCATAATATGAGGACGGTCAAGGACATTAGAGGGATAGATTTTGATTGGTGTGCATGGTCTGATATTTCGATTTGTGATTGTCATTGCAATTTATTTTATCGTAGTTGTTGGAGACAGAAGGACCCCACGTACACAGCGATATGGGCGGATAACCGCAGCCTAGCCAAGGTTGTGATCTCTCCTGCAATGCTGCACGAACACTTGGCACACGTGGTCATGGAGGGTCTGCACAAGGTGGTGTAGTTCATCAATCATTGACCTGATCACTTTATCCAATGATTGCTCTAAAATATGTCGAAGCCTGTGAAAGTATTGGATTTTTTTAATCTATTATTCATTTGTTTAATTTGGTAGGTTTAACAAAAATGTTCCTTTAACTATTCTGCCTGCATGTGCAGGTGTTGGAAAATTACAACAAAGGACGCACAGCCTTGCTGGGGGCTGCCAAGGTGATGGCAAGTCCCACAGAGGTTGACCTGCACCCTGGACTTACTCTCGAGTTGGAACGCACAAACCCACCCGGAGACTGCAGGTATTGGAATAGAGACTAGCTCAGTGATCAAGTGCCATATTGATTAAATGACTGAGTGAGTGAGCAGAAGAGACTTGAGTGGTGTGGAGAGGAAGTGGATGGACGTGCAAGATGCTTTTCTTCACATGACGCTGCTCAGTCATGCAGGATTTCTTATTGTTATACTGTATTGAGTTGTTCCTCAACATGGTTACTCTTCATCGCTCACCAACTTCCCCAGCCACAGCACCAAGCCCAGTGACTCCAATTGGGAGGTGTTGGACCCGTCAGAGAGTGACCCACTTGGTCCTGTCGCAGCTACCCCCATCAGCCCTGCACAACGTGCCCCTCTAGCCACTGCAGAAAGTCTCTCTGACTCTGACTCCGTGGCTTCATTTGACTCCCGCCGCTCCTCTGGCCTGCGCAGTGTTCGAGGTTCTCCGAGTCTCCAGGCACTTACAGAAGAAGACGAGTCTGGCTTTACACTCTCACCTCATCCATTGGCGTTCCCACCAGCCTTCCCATTACCAGGCTCAGACATTCCCGAAGAAAGCGAACGTTCAGCATCATCACAAGGGGAACGCACAGCCACAGAGGGGGGCGGCACATTTACCCCAGTACCTCTTCATCATCCTGTTGCCTCTCCTGTGCATGGCTCCTCTCCCTCTGATGCTGTGGCTCGTTTTGCACGGTTTTTGGACTCGGTCTTCGAGCACCAGACCTCGGTTGTGAATTCATACCAGCTCGCATTCGATGATGAACATGATGGAGATTATGTCATTCGAGGTATCCAGCAAGCTCCAAAGAACGAGACCTCACCTAATGGATCGGCGGACGGCATTACATCCTCAGGAGTGTCTGCTTCACGTTCTGGTCCTCTCACCTCATCTGGCGACGCTGATACAGCCAGCCCCGTATTTCTAACTAGTAACGAGCTCCTTGTCATCACCTCTTCTCCAGGCCATACGTCACCCTGCCAAACCAACCAAACCAAGCCCAGTCTGTCGTCGCCTTGTTCTCAGGCTCCTCCTGTCCCTCGTGATTATCTGAGCCCTCTGTCCTTACCAAGCCACCAGGATGGAGAACTAGAACCGGTTGACTGCTATGTTTCATCAGTCTGATTGATTTTTAAAATTATTTTCCTTATTGACCAGTCGCTCTGCCCTCTCTCTCATAGCCTGGCTAATGCCCTTCCTTTGCTGCATCACAGCACTTTGGAATGTTGGCATAAAACACCAAATGACTTGACGACTGACTGGGCCACAAAAATGTATTAACTTAAGCATCATCTGAGCCACTGAGTAAATGAATGACGCTGTTATTTTTAAATGTGAAGCATCAACTGATCCGGTTACCAAGGGACTTCAACTGCGGCTTCGATTACAGTTGGGCGGCACGGCAGGCCGACGAAACATGGCTTGGATCGCAAGGCAAAGGAAACCGACGGACCGAGGTTGAAATCCAGCCTGACATGTTCGGTCTCTTCAGCCACACTGCAATCGGGCTGCTTGAGGCTGTCTCCTCCATCCCCCTCCGCCCAAACAATCACGTGGTCACTGACCAATCGGAAGTGGGCTTTCATTGTTTTTTGTTTTTTTTAATGGAGCCCGGCATTGAGAACTCGTGATTGGCAGGAAGCTTTGAGCTTGATGCATTCCCTCTCCAAAACTGCCGATCCAGTGAGGGAGAAACTTTTGTTTTACTTTGTTGGATATTGTTTTTAATGTCGAGGAGTTATTGCATCGTTACACGAGTTTACATTACCTTTTGCCTGTGCAATAAGGGTTGGTTTAGAGCTTTGAGTGTAAGTTTTCGACTTGATTTAGTTTGTTTCGAGAGAAAGGGGGCCACCGCTTGAGTTTCGAATAACTTGGGAGATTTATTAAAACGTAATAAGATGTGATGCTTAGCTTAAATAGTCCTTTAAAAAGAAAACTTTATCCATTAAAATGTTTTTGGTTAATGATAAAGTCGAGACATGTAGTACAAAAGTTTACATCACCATGAAAGTTGGGTCAAGTTGGTTCTTTTGAAGAACATGTTGCTTCAATGGTTTATACTATTTTTATTTTTGTCCAGGATATTTTTTTTAATTTTTTTTTTTTTTTACCTTTTCATTATTTTTTAAACTCTTCTTTTAGCCAAAGCATTTAAAAATTGGCAGCACTTTCCGAGTGGTTATGGATTTTTGCATGCACGGCATAAAGTCCGAATCGAGGAAATTTGGTTTGGGAGCTCTCAGGCCTTCCTCGAGCTGCCCATCTACACGAAGCTGGATTTCTCAAGAATGTCGACTGGACCAATACGTAACGATACCGCATCGTAGCATCGTACCACGCCGATACCGTTTTGTGTCGTATTCCATCAGGCTGGAGGGAAGATGCTTCGTGCTGGTGTTTTTGCATGCGGGATTTTTATAAATGCGTCGATTGTTGCAGCATGCGCTTTTCTTTGTGAGATCGCGAAGAATTACCGATATCCAAAGGCTGTGCAGAGTTGTCGTGAAACTGGAGGTTCACTTTTAACAGTGGCATGCAAGAGATCATAGTCTTTGATCAATACAGCTCTCGTTGGCCTCAATGATTCCTTATGCTCAGATGACCAGTTATATTTTGCTCTACTCCTCATTTTTATTTATTTCCCTTGTCCCTCATGCTTGACACTCTTTCCTTCGCTCTCTCTTTCTATCTTTACCTCCCCATGAGTGATCGACATTGCAGAGGTTAAAATTGCCTGTAGCATTTAGGTACTGTGTTAAATTCATTTGCGCAGGTGTATATACAGTTTTGTTAACTACCTAATGAATTTTATTTTCAAGGTGTGTCCATATGCCAGGCACGCACACCCACTTGATGGCAGGTAAAGGACGAGTACCAATATCCAATGGCACTGAGAAACCAAGAGCAAGTCGGTGAAGAGTAAGTAGTCTGAAGAGTTAAGGTTTTTCACATATTCTCATGTGCCATGGATGATACTCTCCAGGCCAGAAGTTTTGCTGATTCCACTTTATAAGAATGATGATGGCACTTAATGTGATATAACTAATTACCATGATCTGTCATTTCAGAATATTGAGTAGTCCTTGCTTGGGTAATACATGTCTGGCCTACTCTTATATGCTGAATCAAAACTTATGAAGTTCAATCAGGGACATTGCTGCTTTGATAAAGCCAAACGTTTCTGCAGGACGTCCAGATTTCCTTCAATGACAAAATTCAGGCCAGCTGATCACACAACCAACCTCATCTCTGGATGGTTATTCTTATGGACACCAGATGAAATGCTAAACATATACTGTTTTGCATTAGCAGCTGTCCAGAGTCAGATGAGATGCCCAAGTGACATAGGCTTCTTACTTGTTCAAGGAGTTGCGTCGGAAGGTGACCAAAAGGCAGTACGGCACTTTCTCACATTTTCCGACGATGCAAGTCGGCTCCTTCCTCGTTTGCACTCAGCTAACACAAGGCTGGGTGATCCTCGTGTATGTTTACTAATGGTGACAGACTTCTGAACTTTAGATGTGCGTCTGCAACATTGATGGAAGACAAGTTTCAGGGCACTTTCGGTGACTTTTAAGCTGCCACTTAAAGGTATAGCAACATTATATGAAGTATCACACGTCGACCTGCACCTGCTGTTAAGGATAATTCGGCTTAATCCTCTCCACTGAAGAGAAATGTTCGACAGAGTCGAGATCTCCCACCCAGGCAGTATGTTCTCAGCCTACAATGGTCTTCATGGATAGATCTTCTCAATTTGGAGTAAGGTGTCTCATGAACTCAGCAGTCTGAAACCTACCTGTCAAATTGGATCAAAATAATCGACTATAGTATAACTGCGTGTGTCACTGTTATTGTAGATGGTATCTGGCTGCATGTGGAACCATCACCGATATAACCATGGTGTGATCAGATGAAAACAGATGCTGCTTTTCCTCTCTTACAATCAACTTGTCTTTATTTTGATTGGTACTTTAATGGAGATTCACAAGATAAACAGTCAACCGAATGAGAGCAATAAAACGGTCTGTCGAACACTGCAATGATTTGGTTTTTATTATTTATACTATTTTAAGATTATGGGAATTAGTTCTTGGGTCAGTGTGGATTACAGGCTTGTTCCACCGGTACACCGTGTATACTTGAATATATAACGTGTATAGGAACCACCGCTAAAGATAAGCAGTTTTAGAAACATTTTTTTTTTCTTTTCAATTTTGTCCAGCTGCTGCTGCATTCTTTTTTTCCTCTGATGATGCTTAAGTTGATGTTTTCAGTAAGATTCGTGCGTTTGTGACCTTTGGATTGTGATGTGATGTACATGGCTGAATTTCCTCTCTCTCTCTGCAAAGTCTTCATCAATAAAAACATCTTTTGCAATGTTTTCTTGTTTCCTTTTATGTTGTTGTGCTTGTGGCTCCTGGGGAGTAAAAGAGTACATCTGTAGTATAACAATAGTTCTGTCCAAGTATCTGTTTTGTTCCCATTGTGTGCTGCCTTTTTGGCTGCTGGTTGTGTCATTGGTTAGGGGGGCAGCTATGCTGGTGATGCAGTGCCCATATTACCAGCATACTGGTGCCCATTTCACTGACCTTGGAAGGATGACAGGCTGAGCCAACCCTCTGGTGTTAATTCAGGGGCCAACGGGGCTCCAACTCAGGACCCTAGGACCCCAAGCCACCACCCTAACTGCTAAGCCAACACCAGGCTACATCTGTTTAGTGAAGTGTGTTGTAATATGTGTGGAGAAATGTGTTGCATATGTATTAGATAGATGGCCTTTTTATGTGCATTCCCAACATCGAACCTTTCCTTTTCTCTATCTGCCTCGCTTCTTCAGTGCAGGCCACTCTCGCGTCTTCTTTCCTCACATCGGGAAGAACTGAATGAAACCAATTGCAGCCTTTTTTTTTTTTTTACACCGGATGAGTCACCTCCACCGCATACCTGCCACAGTGTAAGTCACCTAAAACAGGGTAGAACCGGCCAAATATCACAAAACTGTGATGGAAGTGAAATCAGGATTGAGAATTGCACATACCTAGTCAAAGCCAGACCACTCCATGGAAGAGGCCGACGGGACCCACCGTGCAGGACCAATCACGATAGGTGAAACATCTTGCACTCTGGGGCATCCTCCAATGAGATCGGACGGCCATGCCGAGAGTGGGGACAGGTGGCCATATAAGGCGAGGGAGAGAGATAGAGAGAGAGGAAGACAGAGATAGAGAGATATAGATGTACAAATGAAGTCTGTCATCTATCGTCTCCACGCAGTCTGGCTGTGTCTCATCTCTCGGTAAAAGTTGCACCGGCCTGTTGTCTCTTGTCTTTTGACACTTCATCTTAAGTGGAGATACATGGCGTTTTGAAATACGCAGCACTTTCAGGCATCGGTTACTTTAAGACTCACTCTTGGAGACATTCTGCACTTGGAAACCCACTACACTGGATGGGTGCTGTGCAGCAGAGGAGAAAGCCCTTTTGAAAGAAAGAAACCTTTTGTGAGCCACAGGTTGTGTCCATAACCGGGAAGCTAACACCTCAGAGCTGTTGCAAGGTTTGAAGGTGTTCGAACCACAAACCGCGACTCTTACTCTCTGTCTCTCTCCTTTCTGTTGACGGATGAGTGTGGGTCCTAACGTAACTTGCTAAGTTCACTGTGCTTCTCCGACATCTGAGGGTGCGGGTGTACGGTAAGGGTAACGAGACTGTTTCTTGCTTTGTAAATATGTGCTACAAATGATTTGTATATTTGTGCTTGAGTTTAATAGATGTATAAAATGCACTTGTCTCCTGACTCTTCCTGCTCATCATGACGGTGGCATATGGCAGCTGAGGGATCACTTGATGTAAAGATTGGGCTCTAGATTAGACCGCGGTCACACGACTTTGTTCCGCTTGACGAATTAATAACATGTGTCGCGTGACTGCCTGCACGATACTCGTTCAGACTGTAACCTTCATCTGTTATGGTAACATAGCTCGACATGGGAGCCAGCAAGAAGTTCCCGGGACGATTGGCTATTGTGGTCGCTGAGCGACTCACCAGACCCTTATGGAGTTATCTCGGGTGGTGGCTCTAACATTGTCCGGAGTGTGGGATTCAAACCTGAGGCATATAAGGCGAGGGAGAGATAAGGCGAGAAACTTCCCTCAGAATGATATACCTCTTTAGATCATCATCTTGTCACTCTTTTGGTGTAGTTTCAAGGTCACTGTTCCACCATTGTTATACCTCACTTTAACATATTGATGAGTTTAGAGTTGACATTTCGGTGACTTGGAGCTCGCATGATGCCATATTGTTTCACGCTGTCAAGCTTTTTCTTAATCCGTAAATATGAGACACAAAGGAAGTTTAGATTCTCTTCATTGTTCCAGAATCTGATTCATTGTCCGAGGATGTTCCATTGTTGAGTATCCATTTCTAAAAACCTTTGTTCCTGTGCTTGGTTATTGTCCAGTTCAAACCTGAGTCTGTTATTGATGTTTTTTTTTTGTTTTTTTTTACAAACAATTGATAAACACTGGAGAGAATGCCAATTGCACGGTAATTGTTTCGGTCTATCTCATCTCATGTGGTTTTGATTTTTTTTTGTGGATCAGCTACACCTCGGAGTTCTTCCAAGTTATGGGGATTTTTGCATCTTCCAAGCAGTTTGTAAGTAGTTTTTCCAAACTACTGTGCAGCAGTTCACCGCCATCTTTGATGGCATCACTAACATTTACATCTTCCCTCGGGACCTCTAATATCTCTTCATGTTCATTCATGCAAATTGCATCTCATTGGTAGTCACTGGCAGGCATGGCTTTGTCGTTATTGGTTATGTCTGACAGACCGGTAAATTATATTTTCTCACTGCACAGTTGATCATATAATTATTTTTCACATTTCATGATGTAATTAATCTGCGTTTGTGATAACGGCTTCCATTTTCTTATTTCAGAGCAAACATCTAATCACGTCCTCGCATGGCACGCCGCTTGTACACCTTTACACAATCTGATGTTCTCCATTATTTTTTTTTCAATTCCCTTCATGTTGAAGTTTCTTTTGTTTTCAATCTTCCTCTTTGGAGTCATTGATGTCACAGAATTCAACTTTTTCGTTTTACTTTTGTGCCTCTGTTTCAGTTCTCTTTTCTTGATGAGGTTTTTGAATAAGTTTGTGCCCTATTGTTGGAAAATATAGCAAGTGTCCAAGCTGATTATATATATATATATAGTTATGGTTTTGCAAAACTTACCCCAGGGGGAGAGCATACATGGACACGAAGGTGACCCGAGAATCAGTTGTTTCATTAGTCTTTGTATCGCTCGTCCTTGGTCCCTTGTCAAAGGGCTATTTGAGGGGCGCACGTTGGCTCGGCTGTTTTGTCGCGTGTAATGTCTTACCCCTTCCCTTCTGTTA
Organism: Eptatretus burgeri; assembly: GCF_056783735.1. Taxonomy (NCBI): domain Eukaryota; kingdom Metazoa; phylum Chordata; class Myxini; order Myxiniformes; family Myxinidae; genus Eptatretus; species Eptatretus burgeri. The sequence continues at coordinate 66,106,093 of NC_140974.1, read as the reverse complement.
CTTTCTATCTTTCTTCCTTCACACCATCGTTCTGCCAATCCCTCTGTTACTTTCAATCATCCCTCCATTACCCCCATCGGCCCGTTTCAATGGTCCACAAATAATCTCCCCCCCAATCAAACATCTTTTCAACAGTCCCTCCTTCACCCCATCGGTCTTACCTTCAATCCCACGGCCGTTTGGGCATCCGTCGGTCATGCGGGGTTCCTTTCCGTGTTCCCTCCATCCGCGCATTGCTTGGTAATCCAAGTGCTCGCACATGCATGTTCGCGGTGCTTGGTGCTCGGCGTGGCCTGCGCGGCACTTCTCGCGGGTGTGGCATAGTGCAAAACAGTGTAACTGGGCGTTTCCTGTGTGAAGGAGGAGGCTGGGGACTCTCGTTTTGGCTTTGGGCGTGTGAGAGTCGGGGTGGGA